>NW_011499929.1:285006-371990 GCF_000495115.2 Populus euphratica
TATAGTGTAAACTTAATATGGACTTTAATGTTTGATACTAACATGTTTTGTATTTGTTATCTTATTTATTTTTTAATACTTTGCTTGTTAAATGACTAATCTAGATTTATGTTGTATAACACTTAGTACAACAAATACTTGGCACTCTCATAACCCATACTATATGGTATAACTGACACCTGAGCTATAAGAGGAACTTGATTTGTTGTTAACATAAGTTATAATCATGCATGTCTAACGATATTTACAAGTATTAACATTAATCAAATAAGCTAACTAATGTGATCATGTTAACAATTTATAATCTGATTAGAACCTCCTTTGTGTGTGGTTTCCAATTAAATAATAAGAGTTTATATTGTACTTGTTTGACATACCATTAGTGGAACCTCTAACCTTGACATTTATTATTACATTGTTTAATCCTTATATTGATCTTTCATCTCCAAGTTCTCATCAAATTCTTCTTATTCTTCTTCTTATTTATTATTATTATTATTACTACTACTACCACTATTATTACTACCACTATTACTACTACTACTACTACTACCACTACTATTATTATTGTTGTTGTTGTTATTATTGTTATTGTTACTTTTGTTGTTATTATTATTGTTGTTATATTATTTTTATCTATAATTTATACAATTAAGTTCCCTGTGGTTCGACTCTAGTCTTGTCGGGTTATTTATTACTTCGACACTCTTGCACTTGGAAGAAGACATCAATCTTTTAGTCGTGTCAATAATACACTAATAGTATTAGAGATAAGTAAAGTATATAGTCTTTATAAATTATCATGTAGTATATAGTCTTTATAAATTATCAGCATGATCATATTAATTATCTTATTTACATAACACCATACTTATAACTTTTATCAAGTATTCATAATGCTAACTTATACTGACAACAAATCAAGTTCCTCTCATAATAACGATGTCGGCCGAAGACTATGAAGGATCAAATATTTGATGTACTAAGTGTTATACAAATCAAATCTAGATTAATTATTTAACAAGCAAGGTATTAAGAATTAATTAGATAAAAATGATAAGATATATTAATAGCAAGTTGTTTAGGATATAAGTATTGAAGTCCATTTTGAGTTTATATTATACTTATCCTAACATCATTTGTGAAACCTTTTCACCTTGACATAATTAACTTAGCTAGATATTATGAAAAAGAAAAATATAAATAAATAATATAAGAACATAAACATGATATAAGTTAATTAAGTATAGTAAAGGAAATAAAAAGTATGAACAAGAGATTAATGAAAGCAAAATGATTAGTACTTAAAAGTGCATTTTTATCATGGTTTTATATCATCATTTTGCACTTGAAGTATCAATAACTCCTTAACTAAAGCATGTTTTATAATAATATATCTAATAATATAAGATACCTTTAATTTGTGGTAAATGTTCATTTTAAATGCAGGCCTATCACATAAATGAAATGATTGATTGATGACTTTAAGAACTTAAATTGCAAGGGCAAAGAGATGACCAAAATTAGAAAAGAGATGTCGGTGCAATCCAAACCGGAACACAATTTGGTAATTGGGTCATATCTGGAGCTATAGATCTCAGATTTAGGTCTACTTTATATGGATGGAAAGGTAAGACATAGGCTATACTTGTTTGACATACCATTAGTGGAACCTCTAACCTTGACATTTGTTATTATTATTGTTTAATCCTTACATTAATTTTCCATCTCCAAGTTCTCATCATCTTCTTCTTCTTCTCTTTCTTTATTATTATTATTACTACTACTACTACTAGTATTATTATTATTATTATAGTTATTATAGTTATTATTGTTGTTGTCATTGTTGTTATTATTGTTATTACTATTGTTGTTGTTGTTGTTGTTGTTGTTATTATTATTATTATTATTATATTGTTATTTATAATTTGTACAATTAACCTCCCTGTGGTTCGACCCCGGTCTTGCCGGGTTATTTATTACTTCGACACTCCTGCACTTGGGAGAAGACAACAATCTTTTCGTCATGTCAATTGCCTTGAAGGAAAATTTTTATTATTATTATTATTATTATTACTATTATTATTACTATTATTATTGTTGTTGTTGTTGTTGTTATTGTTGTTGTTGTTGTATTATTGTTATTTATAATTTATACAATTAGCCTCTCTGTGGTTCGACCCCGGTCTTGCCGGGTTATTTATTACTTCGACGCTCCTGCACTTGGGAGAAGACATCAATCTTTTGGTCGTGTCACCAAACGTAAGTATTACAAAAATATAAAGAGAGAGAGTAAGAATATGATCTTGATATGAAAAACAAGATGCCTAAATGAATGTAAAATACCTCCTTTTATAGGCTAAAATTTAAAACTCCTAAATGAATGGAAAATGCCTCCTTTTATAGGCTAAAATTTGAAACTATTTATTTGGTAATTGATAATTGATATAGTGGTTGACTATTGATTTAATGGATTTGGTGGACAACAGCACTCAAGCATTTTGCTTGGATGAATTGATATTGATACAATCAAAATTTCTCAAAGTGTTCATTATGAACGTTGTTGGAAATTGTCTTTTTCTTCCACCCACCAAATTTCATCGCATTTGAAGCACTACAGCTCGAGATATGTCTAAAATACTAAGCAATGTTGCTGGTGGATATGGTGGATAATCTTCAAGCTTTTGTCCGGATGAAATGTTATACTATTCGAATTTGAGCAGGTCTTCTTCATAAAAGTTTTTGGAAATTATATTTTCCTTCAACCCATTAAATTTCAACGTATTTGGCCTTCTAGAACTCCAGTTATGGGTAAAACTCTAAGTAGTGTTTAAGCTGGATTGCATGACAGATTCTGACTTCTCTTTTGTGGCCAAACTTTCAATTTGAAAACGATAAATTTAGGTTTTTCTGTAGGCTTATTTCTTATCTTTCTAGCCATATAAACCAATCTAAAATCCAAGATCTATAGCTCTAGATATGACTCAATGACTGAATAGTGTTCGATTTTGAATTGAATCAGCATCTCCTTTCTAAACTTAGCCTTTTCTTTATCCTTTTACTTCTAATAGTTAATCACAACAATCAATCCTTTAAATTATGAGAATATCTGCATTTAAAATTAGCATTTACCCTAAATTAAAGGCATTTTATATTATCATAATTGCTATTATAAAATATGCTCTAGTTAAGGAGTAATTCATACTTCAAGTGAAAAATAATGATATAAAACCTTGATAAAAATATACTTTTAAGTACTAATCATGTAACAATAACTAATGGTTTCGAGGTGCCATTTGTGTTGAACCTGTCATTTCATATGGAAAATTACGAGACAAATGAATATGAGGAGTTGATTGGGGTGTACATGACCTTAAAAATAAAGTTTAAGTATGAAGGCATTGAGGAAAAATCCTCAGCTGAAGCTACCTATAAAAATATCAAGAAAGGAAGAAGCAAGAATTGCAACTTTGAAATGCTTAGAGATGAAGAGGCTTTATAGAACTCATTAAAATTATTCCCGTTGATAAAAAATGAAAATCATGTAACATTTCAACCAACTTGAATGACAAAGTAGGAATTATGGTTTAAATATTTCTTGATGTATAAATGTTGCTTTCTTTGACTAATTTGGCAGTGTATATGGCTATCATAATTCTAGCCTTTAAATAATTTATATTTTCATAGTATAATTTATTTTAGAGTAAAAGAATTTATTGACACTTTACCTAGTCTTTATTTATATCCCTGTGATTACATTGCAATTATTGCCAATATCATAACCCAATTCTTGAACAAATAATAAAAATTAAATATAGTTGATAATAAGATTAAAACAATAAAATTTGAAGTTTGGGGATTTAATTATAAAATTTAAAACTTAATTGATCAATTTTAAAAAAATTAAATCTTTAACTTTTTTGATTTAGGGCCAAATTGAACAATTCAGAAATTAAAAACTGATTTAGGGCCAAATTGAAAGTAATCCCAAAAGGGCAAAATTAAAAGAAATTTTTCATTGCTTAGAGGTCTAATTGCTGAATTTCCAAAGTTCAGGGGTCAAAATGAAAATGTTCATAGCTGCTGAAACGTCGCCATTGCTAGTGGAATCCATTACTGTCAAAATGTCACTGTTTCTGGTGGAACAACCATGTTCGTCTTCTCCATCCCGATTCAACAAGTTGAAAATCTGCAACGGATTCAATCCAATCATGGACCACGTCTCTCGTCCATGATATCGATCGTGGAAAATAACAGTCCTGCAAACGCAGGACTGGTTAAAGGAAGTGGCTGGGGAGTCTATAAAAGGGAAGTTAAAAGCCGATACAAGGGGGACTGAGAGCAGATTCACAGATAAAAAAAAAGGGCAGAACCGGGGGGGAGAAAAAAAACCCAGACCCAAGACGGAGGAAGAAAAACAGAGTAAGAAAACAAAAAAAAAAAAAAAGCAGTAAAGGAAGAACCACCAGAGAGCATCAGGATCATAATCGGCTTCCCCTTCTCCAGCGCCAGCTTCCACAGCCAGAGGAAGAGGCTAAAAAGGGGAGAGGCCACGAGCAGATGACAAAACGAACAGAAACAGAGGCATAAATCGAAAACAACAAGAAACACGCAGAGAAGAACGAAACGGAGACGAAGGACCAGGAGGGAAGAACACTGGAAAACAAAAAAAGCGGAGCAAAAGAAAGAAAAAGAAAAGCAGAGGAAAGCCACCAAACCATTGTTGCTGCTGTCTTCGATGTTTCTACGACCAGGTCATTAAGCTTCTCTTTCCCCGCTTTTCATTTTAATTCACTCCCTTTACCTGCTGATGCACGCGTGAATCACTTCACGCGTGCTTTCTTTGATTTTTGCCCAGCCGGGTCACTGGCTTGGGCTAGTGACCGGGCCGGGCTGGCTGGGTCCAGCCCAGCCTCCATGAGCTGAACTAGGCCCAGCCCAAAATAAAATATAAAAAAATATAAAATGCTAAAAGAATGGTGTATGTATAAATAAAAAAGATAAATATGAATTTATTATTTTTATTCATTTAAGCCAGAGTGAGAATAAAAATATTGATTCAAATTTATTTTATTATATTTCATTTAATTATATAAAAATAAAAAATATATAAGTAAAAATAAAATAAAATAAAATAAATTTATTGATTATTGATTTATTTACTGATGCTAAAGCCATGAATAAAGATATTGATGTAAATTTATTTTATTTTATTTTATTTTATTTTTATTTAGTTACATAAAAAATATGTATGCGTAGAAAATAATTTTTTTTATTTTTTTATTTTTTGCTGATGCTAGAGTCGAGAATAAAAAATATTAATTTAAATTTATTTTATTTTTTATGTGATGCATAAAAATAAATTTATTTGATTTGTTTATTTATTGACGCTAGAGTTATGAATAAAAAAATACTGATTTAAATTTATTTTGTTTTTATAGCTAAGTAATATTTACCAACGCCAGAGTTAGAAATATCCATAGTAGAATATTCACTAGCGCTAGAGTCAGGAATATTACACGCAAACTATCATAATATAAACTAACAAAATATTAGTAATTTATAACAAAAACTAGCAATGCAGCCTATCTCAAGTAGGACGTTTAAAGAATAATAATATTTTTTTTTATATATAACCTATCTTGTATTATAAAATTTTTATTAATCAATTAAAATTTTTAATCATCCTAATATTAAAAAACAACTCCTTAAATAATACTATTTCCTATCTATAAAAATAGAAGGCTACAAACTCATTTTTTTAAAATATTAATTTTTAAGGGCACCTCGGTATGTGTGTAACAGCCAACATTTCTTGAAGTATCATCAGTTCATCCTGTATACATCGTAGGCAAATCTCGAGTGCTTATAAGGATTCCGGACGACGTTAGATTTTTTATTTCACTCAATTATAATAAACATTTCTTCTTCATGAAACACATGGGTAGAACTTTGTATTCAGTCAAGATTGTGCAGATTCTTGGATTTTGATCGCCAAATTGATAATTTTTTTATAAATGAAGGATCCAAGTTGCTTTCCAAGTTGAAATGTACACGAAAACGAAAATTCAAATTAATTTATAAATAGAAAATTAATGCAGATCCTACACTGCTTCTTCTTCATCATGTTTTCCTTACAATATGATTTAACAGTTAGTTTATGTTCAATTCCACTATTTTTTTTACTAATTTCCCCCAATCATTGTTCATATTTTAGAATAATTCTAGGAGTAAGAGGATATCCTCCTTGTTAATCAATTTGACCAAATTATATTTATTAGTAAATTTGATTCACCCTGTTGAAACTTATGCATTGATGTCATCAAAATCTTATCTTGATCTTGGTATAGATTAATTTATTGTAGGAAAAATCCTATATCAGTTCCTATGCAAACATTAGTTTTCAGTTGAATCCTTTTGGTCTTCAAACTTTTATTTTGCATAATTTAACCCTTTTAAATCCAAATTAGTATCCAAATACATTCTTTTTTAGAAGAAAGGGTTGAATTGAAAGACAAAACACTAAAATGAAAAAGTAGGTTGAATAAATGATGGATTAAAAATTTATTTTAAAAGTTTATTTTACTCTATGTTTTTTTTTCTTTGGAACTATTAGGTAATCAATTCCTATAATTTTTAAAAATTTAATTTTTTCAATTTTTTTTATTGAATGAGAGAGAGGGAGTTGCTAGATTTCGGGTAAAAAAATAATTGATGTTATATTAAATTTAAAAAATAGATCCGAACTTGGAAAGATTTTATTTTTCAAGTTAATTTTTGATTTAAGATTGATTTTTAGCAATTTTTTAGGATTATAAATTGATTTAATAAGATTTTTAGAATATCTTTCAAATATTTTGGGCAAAGGATAATGATAGTGTAAAGCTGCTAAATGAAGAAAGTAGTTTTTCTTTTCTTTCCCCACTAAATAAAATAATTATTTTATCTGGAAGCTTAGCATGGGACTAAGTAGGTTCATTATTCATGTCATTAATTTTGAGGTTAACATACATAAAAAAAAATTTGAATTAATCAGATTAATAGAAGAACGCCTTTTAAATTTATTGAACAAATACTTGTTCTCAATTGACTTGCAAGCTAACTAGATGATCTTCTTATAATGAAAAACAAAATTAGTATTTCTTTATCATATAAAAAAATTAATGAAACTTTGAGTAGAACTCTAGTTATGTCAATTTTTATGCAAGTAGGAAGGGAGGGAGAAGGTGAGAAAAAAAAAGAAAAAAAAAGTAATCTTAATCTATATACATATTAATTGATTTATCTTTATTAGGGTAGGCAAGACATGTATAAATTAATCTTTATATAGATATTAATTGATTTATCTTTATTAGGGTATACTGTAATCTGGTAAGACAAGCAAGTCACATGGCACGTACAACCCAATACAACATTAAATTTTATGCATATAATAACCAAATATTTAATTTATTACCAATCATATTTTCTGTATAACTATACGCAGTAATCTTCTATCACCAAGATGATAAAGGAGGAATGCTTTGTTCATTTCTAAAGAAATTAGCTGGATCAACTGCGGTCTTGACTCGCACCAACCTGTCGAAGTTGTTCTTGAAATATTTGGTACCCCAAATGCTTGCTTGTCTGTAACTTGTGTTGCCTAGGTTGTTCACTCCTAGGTCAAGATCTCTATAGTTGACATATGCTTGTCTGGGATTTTTTGAGACATAAGGCGCCATGTAGCTGTAAAGCCTTCTGATCCAACCTATATATTTTGCATATGCCTCAATGCCTTCTTCATCCCAAGAGATTCCATAATGAATTTGGTATAGAGTTCCGGCTCTATGAGGAAATGGAGTGCTGGATTCTGCGATTTCGTTCATCTTTCCTCCATAGGCAGTGAATTGCAATTCAGCCGATTCGGCATCGACTTGGTCAAGCCTTTCCCATATTCCTTCCAACGCAGTTTTAGGTATAGGTTCCTTAACAAAGTCAGTTTTTCCTTTGAAAAATATTGTGGATCGAGGACTCCTGTTAAGCAACACTTCCAAGGATGTATTACGAGGAAATTGAGCAAAGTAGACCGTAGACTCGATCCAACTCATTTCAATGCAATCCTCTTTCACCAAACCAAGCTCGGGAAAGCTCTCTTGCATATAAGAAAGAAGTCTATCTACCCCGCCAAGAAACAGAGAAGTGAATGCAGCTTGTATCATTGGCTTTCCTTCTTGAGTAGAGTTAGCTGATCTCCATATGAAAATTCTTGAGAATAAATCTTCGTCGAACTTTTCTATTGCGTATTGCCATTGATGAATGAGTTTTGTTGCATCTTCTTTCATTAATATTCTTGTGACATTGAAGACAGTTACAGAAGCTGGAATTGGAACCAATTCTAGTTTCCAAGCAATAACTACTCCAAAGGTATTTCCTCCACCGCCTCGAATAGCCCAAAAGATATCTTCTCCCATTGATGCTCTATCAAGGATTCTACCCTTGACATCGATTAATTGTGCATCAATAATATGATCTACAGCGAGGCCATATTTACGCATGATCATGCCAGTTCCTCCTCCGCTAATGTGACCGCCAACTCCCACTGTAGGGCAAACACCCGCTGGAAAGGCAAGAGTTCTACTTTTCTCGGCAATTCTATAGTAAACTTCGCCTAAAGTAGCCCCACCTTGAACCCATGCAGTTTTATTTGCTACATCAACAGTAACTGTTCGCATATTGATGAGATCAACAACAACGAAGGGTATAACAGCAACATAAGAGAGACCCTCATAGTCATGGCCACCACTTCGGACTCTAATTTGCAGGCCATGTTTCTGGGAACAAGCAATGGTAGCTTGAATGTGGGCTACATTTAGAGGTGTAACAATAACTAGTGGTTTCGGGGTGGCACTTGTGTTGAACCTGCCGTTTCGTATAGAAAACTGCAAGACAGATGAATATGAGGAATTGATTGGGGTGTAAATGACCTTAGAAATGGCGTTAGAGTTTTGATAATGAAGGCATTGAAGAAAATCCTCATGACGATCAGCTGAAGCTACCCATGAGAATGAAAACAGAAAGAGAAACAGGAATGGGAACATTGAAGAGCTTAGAGAGTTCATGATTCTTAATGTTTTGTGCATATTGAAAAAATGCAAGAGACTCATCCCTTATTTATATTGTTCTGAAGGGTGCTCGTTTATGAAGATTTTGTGCCGTATGAATGTAGAAGATGATGACAATTCAACCATGATCTGGATTACAGCTGAGGAACATATCGACAAATGGGAACGTCAAAATTTCCAAACGAGGATTGGAGCTAACTTGTTTTACAAGACAAGAAGTTCACAATTTATGGTAGAAATTCTTGGGGTGTTAGCTTTGTTCATATTTTCTTGTTCTATTACATAGGCAATTACAATCCACACATTGAATTTTCAGTGAAATAATTTTAGTTTATTCAGACGATTGAAAAAATAATCGGATTGATAGCTTGGACGTTCGAGAAATCTTTATGCTCCTTATGCATGCCTACAACTAGTAGATTAAAATAGTATTTGGTATTATGATAGTTGTAGTTTTTAAAAATTATTTTTTAGTTAAAAATATATTTAAAATTATTTATTTATTTTATTTTTCAAAATTATTTTTAAAATCACCCATCAAAACAATTTAAAAATATAAAAATATTAATTCAAAATTTTAAAAATTATTTTTTAAAATCAATTTAAAACTATTGTTAATCAAATTTTGTGTATGGTAGGATGATGATGACGTTGTCATTGCACTCCATTAACATAACCTTCTTTCCTTGAGGGAAGTTTTTTATTGGTCAAAATTGCACGGGATTTTGAATGTTTTACTTTTTCGGAAACAAAATAAATTTCTCCTTACAATTATCCTTTAAACCAACGATGAGATTGTCCATAATCAACTGTTAATTTTCAAAGGTTAAACGTACAAGATAAGCCAACAAATAATATACCATTAATTAATTCAATCAGATTTCCAGAATTATTGTTGAAAGGATTGGACGTAGTGAATAATCTCAGTATAAGATATATACATATAATTTGGTTCACCTTGAGATTTACCGTATTTCTTGTAATGAAACGTTTAAAAATCAGGATCCATTGAAAACTGCTGTCTACAGAGTACATCATGTTTCTCAGCCTGTTTGTCTTTGCGACCCTTCATGTTTTTTTTTAAAAAAATATTATTTTATTTTATTTTAAATTAATTTTATTATATTTTTTAATTATTTTGGTACCCTTAATGTTAAAAATAAATTTTAAAATTTTAAAAATATTAATTTAATATATTTTCAAACTAAAAATACTTTAAAAAATAAATACTACACTAATATCAAATTATATCTGAAAATCTATTGCAGTCTATAGCGAGGTTGATAAGATATTCAGCAAAAATTCAAGCCAGCCAATGAGATTTCTGGCACGAGAATTTACACGCTTGCATGATTTTTTTGACTTGTTGCATGGATGTCAAGATCATCTTAAATATAAGTTTATGTGGCTTTCATAGTTGACCTTTGAACTAGAGGATAAATTATTCTAGTGTATTAATTTTATTACCGGCACTTGCTGATCACTTGAGTATGGTATATTAAAAAAACAACTATAACCTTTAATTGATCCATTTTTCTTCATCTTTATTTGATATCATTTTTATCAATTTAATGCTCCCTTGCAGTGCGCATGTGTAGCTTTGAATTGATTTTAGTAGCCTTTCAAGAGTACATAAAATGAAACAAAAAAAAAATCATTTTGTAATATTCCAGCTCAAATATTTGTTGTCAAAAAGCTTTTAAATTGAGTGAAGTGATTCATTTAATGCAATTAGTATCATAATATCATAAGACGATAGCGTTTACAAGGTGAATTCCGTGACATTTCAAATGCTTGTAGCATCCTCTCTTTTGTGAACTTTACATACACTCTTAATTAGAAAAAAGCAATCATGTAGCGGGCCATTTGGCAAAACATGGAGTCTATAGAGTAACAAATTTAGTTGTTTGGTTTTAGTTTTATTAATTCCAAAGTTTGGTTTATGTTTTGGTTTTGTGGGTAAGACAATGTTCTATTTGGTTTGGTCATTTTTTTAATAAAAAATTGTCTCATCTTGAGCAATTATAAATCATTATTTACAATCATGCACAAAACCAATTCTTTTCAAGATTTGTTTTAGAAAAAAAAATTTAAATGCTATGAGATCATACAACTTATAAAAAATGGTTCTTAGTAGTTTTATTAACTTGAAAAGAAAAATGGATACATCATACATAATATGTTTTTAAATTGAGTGAAGTGATTCATTTAATGCAATTAGTATCATAAGATAGCGTTTACAAGGTGAACTCCGTGTCATTTCAAATGCTTGGAGCATCCTCTCTTTTGTGAACTTTACATACACTCTTAATTAGAAAAAAACAATCATGTAGCAGGCCATTTGGCAAAACATGGAGTCTATAGAGAAACAAATTTAGTTGTTCGGTTTTAGTTTTCTTAACTCCAAAGTTCGGTTTATGTTTTGGTTTTGTGAGTAAGACAATGTCTTGTTTGGTTTGATCATTTTTTAATTAAAAATCGCTTAAATCTCTTCTTGAGCATATTATAATTTATTAATTACAATCATGCACAAAACCAACTCTTTTCAAGATTTGTTTTAGAAAAAAAATTTCAAATGCTATGAGATCATACAACTTATAAAAAATGGTTCTTAATAGTTTTATTAACTTGAGAAGAAAAATGGATACATCATACATAATATTTTTTTACATAATCATAATTCATAGGTCTAGTTAGATATTTTCCATCCATTCTACATAATCTTTAAAGCTCCTTTCAAGAAAGTTTTTTTCACTACGGAAATACGCTCATAGTTTGGTGTTCATTTACTTTGGTCTTCTTCTAAGAAATGAAAATGATGCCTATGAAGTCTTTATTTTCAATGTATTCTACAATGTTAGAGTGATAGTATGATTGTAGTAGAAGAGTTAATTTGATTATGCTTATACTCTATGAAGGTATTTACAACTTATAAACTAATGACTCTGATTTCAAATGTCAAATGGAAACAAAGCTAAACAAAATATAGATAAGGCCACTAACCTATATCGTTCATCTTCCAACTTGCTATTCTCAGCATTCTTCATCATTCTAGCTTCAATGATTTTCCACTTAAATCTCTCATCAATTACCCTATATTATCTAATTTTTCCCAAGAATAATAAACTAACTATCTTTTAAGTTGTGTCTTTAAATTTTCATCTGAGGTAGATCTTATAACTGATATTTGGGAAATTTAGGATCATTTCATACTCCTTCAAGGTAGGTGTCATATTGATATTTCCAAAGATAAAATACATATAATTAGGATCCTAAAAATTCAGTAAGGCTTTTATTACTGCTGCACAGGAAGCCTCATTACTTGTATAATTCTCCCACATCGCATTTTAAAAAAGAGTCTCATCAATACACCCTATAATGGGTAGCAATTTCTCCAAGTCATTTTACCATGTGGTTTATCATGTCAATCCACTAGCTTCGATTCTTGGACGATTTCCCTTAGCTACTTATATCATTTTAGATTCTTGGCTAAATTCTTAAAAAAATAGATACTTTACAGTCATGATTTTAGTTTAGAATAATACAATACAAATATGAATTTAAAATTGGTTTTCTCAACTCATTTTTATGCATGAACATGCTCAATAAGTTAGTGATAATCACCCTTGCATTAACATACATAACTTAAACTAAATCAAATCTAAAACAATCTTTATATATCAAAAGAAAAACTTAAACAGAAACTTTAATACATTAAAAACATGAAAACAAACATTAAAATAACTTCATTAAACAGAAATTAAGGTAATAAAAGGGTGGATGCAACATTGCTTGTTAAGCATTCAAATATTTTTTATAATTTTAAACATAATCAAAACAAATAACAAAAACAATAAATTAGGCCACAGAGGACTATTTTTGGGTTTGCAATGTATACCTAAAATAATTATTTTTTCTTGGTTGTTCTTTGAAAAGTTTTACCTCTCATATAGTTATGAAGCTTAAGAACACTTGATTTTTTTCTCTTGGACCTATAGCCTTATATTTTTACTATTATTATGTTCCTTTTTCTTATCATTTCTTTTTTTTTTCTTTTTCTCTTTTTTATTCCAGCCCCTAAGCATGATTTCTAGGGTTTTGAGAAGTCTTGAATCCATTCCTAACTTCCTTATCTTGAGATGAGTTTTGTGAACCCTTGATAAGAACCTATTAAAGAGCCTTTGTATGTGTATACATAAAAACCGAATCATTTTATGCAAGATAGTTGCACTATCGGGGTTGACTTATTTGTCCACTCTTGAGACTATTTGTCAACTCTTGAGACTTCGTTAGAGTATTTTTAACGTTATCATCACCTAAGACAACCTGAATATAATAGAGGAGATATATACATTTTGTTTGAATCCATCCTTACTCAATTTGAAGATATATAGCTCCACATTCATTCATTTAAAGGTGTCAACCTCATCAACCTCCAATTTAAAAATTGAGTAACGAATGATTAGAGATAAAATATTAGGGATTTTCATTAAAAAAAATTAGAATGTAAACATCTAATTTCATGAAAATAGGGTTATAAAGGGGATGTTAGCATTTTTAATTTGTTAATTGGGAAAGTCTTAATTTAGTCCTTGATTTTTCAATCGTGGCACATGCACCTTTAATTAACATAAAATATTGTTAATTGCATATAATTTAATCCCCATCAAACTCAAATATCTACCCTTAAGTTGGCCATAATTTTTATTGTAGTCATTAGTTTTGAATTTATGTATTTTGACCCTCAATTGACCAATAAACTTTTAATTTTTTCAATTTAACCACTAATTTGGTCAATTCTGGCTAGCATATTCACTTGTCTTTCCCCACCTAGTTTGATGTAAAATTAAACCCGTTGTAAACCAAGTCTCAGGTTATACATTACATGATTGACCTACTAGGAAAAAAGAGTTTAATAACACTAGGTTTAACAATAGATTTGCATCTTACACGTGCATCTTTTAAGAGTAGGAATGTCAAGTCTTAATCGCTTAACTTTTCATCCACGAATAAATATCTATCAATGGTAAAAAGAAGAATTATCAGAATTCAAACAACTGAATTTTAAAAAATAGGAAATAATTACGATTTGTACTCTAACAATAGTTGCTAGTGTTCAACATAATCTTCGCTTTTCATAAATTTCTTGATTAGAACTTTCAAAATCTTGTATTCTCTTAGTATGTATACTAGAAATTAGGTCTAATTTTATTTCAAAATATAAGATATATGCTTTGTTTTACAAGCTTGCATGCCATGATATGTTTAATTATTAAATGTGATGACCAGTAGATGTAACATACAAATTAAATTGTTAGCACGACTTTAATGACTTATTAAATTAAAAATTTTCAACAATCTGCACGTACTAATCCTTGAAAAATTAAAATTAAAAATTGGTAGCGGGACTCCTTGAGAGTTTTTAATAAAAGGTTGGTGTTGATTCTTGGTGGTGCCGGTTTGAGCAAGGCTTCTGTAATTGTTTTTAATCTTAAATAGATAGATATGGAATACTCAAGAAACGGTCTATAATAAGCTTTATTAAATAAATATTTAATTTTTTTAACTCTAAGGTATTTTTAGATTAGCTTTCGTGTATTCTTAATTCAGCTTTTTCATCTACTCAAACCATGTTCCCCTTTCGTCAGATTTTAAATAGGCAATCCTTGTTGGTTTTGGACATTCACGAGGAATTATTTATATGGGATGTCACATAGGATTTGAATCCTCGATGGTAACATATGCTATATTTGAGTCAAGATCCTAACCTAATCTAGCGACTATGTGCAAATGAGCTTACCGTTCCTCTAGACATCAATCCTAAAATTGTTCGGTGCTTTTTTTTTTGGGTTAATTAAGTTACTCGGTAGAGATAATCTTCCTCCACATAATTATATTATTAAATTGAAAAATAATTAATATGGACCCGGAATTTTGTGCTAAAGTATGCAAAAATATATGTAGAAAAACTAGGTAGAATGAAAATCAAACTAGCGAAAAAGTAGGTAGATTGATTAGATTGTTTTTACAACATGAGGCAAAGAACGAAAATTATTACAAGGCAAAACTTTATTAATTTGTTTAGCTAAATGCTGAAACATCATTACACTGAGAGAGCAATATTACAGTACAATGACAAATCAATACAAGAAACATGTTCTTCAATATTTATCATAATACTGTTTGTAATGATTTTCTCTCCTGTATATCACCACGAAGAGAGAGGAGGAATACTTTGTTCATGTCTAAAGAAATTAGCAGGATCAACTGCAGTCTTCACGCGAACCAACCTATCAAAGTTGTTCTTAAAATATTTCCTACCCCAAATGCTTGCTTGTTTATAACTTGTATTGCCTGCAAGTTTATTGATTCCAATGTCAAGATCTCTATAATTCACGTATGCTTCTCTAGGGTTTTTTGAAACATAAGGAGTCATGTAACTGTGTAGCCTTCTTATCCAACTTATATATCGTTCGGATGTCTGACTGCTTTCATCAGACCAAATGTATTCAATTTGATATAAATTCCCAGCTCTATGAGGAAATGGAAGGCTAGACTCTGATACCTCATTCATTCTTCCTCCATATGCACTGAATTGCAATTCAGATATCTCAACCTCTAATTGATTCATCCTTTCCCAAATACCTTCCAAAGCGATTTCTGTTATAGGTTCCTTCACGTAGTCAGATTTTCCTTTGATTAATGCATTAAATTTAGGAGACCTGTCAAGCAAAACGTCTAAGGATGAATTGCTTGGGAATCCGGCAAAATAGAGAGTTGACTTGATCCATCTCATTTGAATGCAATCTTCTTTCGCCAATCCGAGCTCGGGAAAGCTCTCGTGCATCAATGAAAGAAGCCTATCTACGTCACCAAGAAATAAGGTAGTGAATGCAGCTTGTATTGTGGTCTTTCCTTCTTTACTAGAATCAACTTTCCTTAAGAAAATTCTTGTGAAAATATCTTCATCAAGCTTGTTCGCTATGGACTGCCACCGATGAACAAGCTTGGTTGCATTTTGTTCCAAGGTTCTTGAGACATTGAAAACAGTCGCGGTTGGTGGAACTGGAACCAAGTTTAGTTTCCATGCAACAACAACCCCAAAGGTGTTTCCTCCACCGCCTCGAATGGCCCAAAATAGATTTTCTCCCATTGATGCTCGGTCATGTAGTCTACCTTCAACATCAACTAATTGAGCATCAATTATATGATCTGCAGCAAGGCCAAATTTACGCACCATCATTCCGTATCCTCCTCCACTGAAGTGTCCCCCAACACCCACAGTAGGGCAAACACCTGCAGGAAAAGCAAGGGTTTTGCTCTTCTCGGAAACTCTATAGTAAACTTCACCTAAAGTTGCCCCAGCCTCAACCCATGCTTTGCTATTCTCAACATCAACAGTGACCGTTCGAAGATTAATAAGATCAACAATGACAAAGGGGAGAATAGAAACATAAGAAAGGCCCTCAAAGTCATGGCCACCACTACGCACTCTAATTTGCAACCCATATTTCTTGGAACAAATAACAACATCTTGAATCTGGGAAACATTCACAGGGGTAACAATAACTAGTGGTTTCGGCGTGGCAGTTGTATTGAATCTAAGGTTTCGAATAGAAAACTGCAGGACGGATGGATATGAGGAATTTAATGGGGTGTAAATTACCTTAGAAATGGAATTGGCGTTTTCGTTATAATCCGAAAGGCATTGAAGAAAATCTTCATGAGTATGAGCTGAAGTTGCCCGTGAGAAATAAAGCAGAATGATGGCCAAAAATGGCAAAATTGAAGGGATTAAGGAATTCATCTCTGTTATAATCTTTTGTCCCTACAGAAGTGGGCTTGAGGCTCCCTCTCATTTATAGCATTGAGTACAAGTGCCTAGTTTTCTGAACAATATGCCTCTTTCTAGAGTAGGGAGACAATTCAACTATCATCTAGAACTAATCTCGTATGTCGCAATTCAACTATCATCTAGAACTAATCTCTAGTATATATACTATGAAAAATCAAGATGACATTCAAAGTATCAATACAAATCCTAGCATATATTAGTTGGTGTATGTTGAAAAGCATAGATCAAGTTGTGCTATAGTGGAGTATAATGGTTAAAGATAAATTTCAGCGAGAAGCTTTTACAATATTATCCAATGTTATTTTAGGGGGGATTTGGAATGTTAGGAATGATTTGTTTTCCGAGGATAAGAAACCAAATTGGAATAAGTTGTTTGATATTGTTCTACATCGTCTAGCCCTATGGTGTAAGACTAAGAATGGGAACATTTTATACATTGACAACGATTTGTTACAGATTAAACCATAATAGTATTTTGGCTTTCCAAAAAAACTCTTGATTATTTTTTGGGGTGCACGCGTCGTGATATCGTCTGGTGATAGCGAAGGCTCTTTATCATGCCTCTTATATTAGGTATAATATTGTTGGAAAATATTTTTTTAATTTAATTATAAAATTATAATTAATATTTATGAGTCTCCATATGGTATTGTAAAAATATAGTTAGTTAATTTTTTTATATATATTAATTACTACCCTCTCCCCTAAACCAAAATGAGACATTGTCCTCAATGTCATAAGCTAGAAAGATAAAGTATAAAAAACATCACCTGAAACACCAAACACTAACAAACCTGAAACATACTTAAATAAATATAAGAAATAATATCAATTGTTCAGCAATAGCGGTAGAGATTATGATTTGTCATGCTAAAGATGTTAGAAATTCATGTTCCACAGGATGATAAAAAAAAAAAAGATAACTTATCATAAAAACTATTAACATTTAACAAACTTATGAGTTTATGGTGAATGTGTAGTTAGGTCCAAAAGAAAATATGAAAGATCTCTTTCAATTTGTCAAAACTACCTGGTAAGGCAATGAAGGCATCAGCGTGTTTAAATATTGCATTCGTTCGATTTGATATTATGGAGACCTGTAGTACCTCTCCAATAGTTTTTTCAATGATGTCTCCATTTGCTAAAAATTTATGGATGACCCCCAAAACTTGATTACTTTCTAAAAATACAGCTATTGACATATCCTCTATTAACCCAAGGTTATTTCCCCCATAGACTAAATGAATCTTTCTCTCAACTAGTACCTAACCAAGATGATTTGCTGATTCTAAAAACTCTATTTCCTTCCCAGGATTATATCCACTGAAAACACAAATATTTTTTCTATGATGACTTAAAGAACCTGTTATTTCTACACACATATATATCTATTGAATGTATGAGTTGAGTAGAAATTAAGGAAAGAAAGAAATGATTTTATAAATAAGAAATTAAAAATACAATCATATCACCTATATGTAGGTAAACTAGAGTCTCATTCTCTCTCTTTTTATTTATTTATTATTTATTATTTTTATTTTAAAAAGCATGTGTATGTACAAGTAGTTGTGATTGTGACCCATACCTTTCCTTGGTTTTACACCATTAGTGTAACCTTTCAACCTTGACATAATAAACTTAACTAAACATAATAAAAGAAGAGAAATATAAATAAACAAGATAAGAATATAAATAAGATATAAGTTAACCAAGTGAAGAAAAGAAAATGAGTAGCATAAATAAAAGATTAATGAAAACAAAACTTAAACATTACAAAAATATAAAGAGAAAGAGTAAGAACATGATCTTAACCTGAAAACCAAGATACCTAAATGTATGGAAAATATCTCTTTTTATAGGCCAAAATTAGGAACTATTGATTTATTGACTAATTGTTGAGTGGGTGGCCGATTCTTGATTTTTTGACAATCCTTATCTTCTTGTTTGAATAAAAGATCATTGCTAATATTAGAATTTAAATAAACTTCAATCATGAAAGTTTTAAGAAATTATCTCAGTTTTCTAACAAAAAAAATTGAGGTTATTTGGACATCTAGAACTTAATATATGGGTTGAACAATAAACAATGTCTGGGCTGCAGAGCAGATTCAGACTTCTCCATTGTTGCTAAGATTTATATTTCCAAATAGTAGAATTGAGTCTTGCATTCTCATGAATGTTTTAGGTCTATGTCTTAGCTTTTTTTTCATATAAAGCAAATTGAAATCCAAATCTACAACTTTAGATATGACCAAATAACTGAATAGTGTTCCAGTTTGGACAGAAACAAGATCACTTTTCTAAGTTTCACCCTCTCTTTGTCTTCTCAATTTCAGTAATTGAACTCATCAATCAATTATTTGATTTATATGATAGGCTTGCATTTAAGATAAATATTTACCATAAATTAAATGTATCTTATAGTATTAAACTTGTTATTATAAAACGTGTTTTAGTTAAGGAGTTATTGATACTTCAAGTGTAAAAAGATGATACAAAACCTTGATAAAAATATAATAATAAGCGGTTTTGTAAAAATATAAAACGTGTTTTGTAAAAATATAAAAATATAATAATATACTTCAAATACTAATAAGCGGGTGTGTAGCAATTCTTTAATTTGTTTGTGCAATATATTCAAAGATATATAGGATTAATTTGTTTGTGCAATATATTCAAAGATATAAAGGAGATATATAGGATTGTATTGTTTGTTGGTGCTACATTGAAAAATTAGGGTTTTACTTTTTAAAATTAATATTATAAATATATCATGTATTTTTTTATAGTAATTGAGAGAGAATATTATTAAGATTTAGTCAATGCTATTAAGAAAATGATAAACTAACTAAAAAAAACTTACAATGAAAAAAATAAAGAAACAATAAAAGAAAAATCCTAAGCATTAGATCACTTCATTGCACAATCTAAAAATCCAATACATAAAATTTTAAAATCTAACTAGAAGTAAAAGTTTATAGATTGCTTCATGGTAAAATTTTCCATGTAACAAATGATTTCATTCCCGCATTTTTCTCTGTGCACTCCAGGTGGAATTAGTTTTAAATTCGTTTTAGTATAAACCGTGGAGACATGGATTCATATCAAGATTTATTTGATTAACCTGACATCCTGAATTTGCAAATCGGATGACAGAATTTTTTATATATTAATAAAAAATAAAACATGCTTGAAGAATTCAAGATTAAAAGATTTCTCCTATTTTTGGTTGATGGATCTACGATTTTGTTGTTGGGGAACGTAAATTTGGACTCGTCTTGAAATTGACAGAATGACTAGTACTGTTGAGGGACGAGATAGTAATGCTATTAAACCCTAAAATATTTTATAACAACGCATTCAGACAAATTTCCCTGTTCGCTATATATTTGAGCCTGTTGTTTGATTAAATTACTTTAGTTTTTCACGAGTTGAAAACCGCAATTTCAACAAAAACCATGCAAGTGTGACATTCTCGTGCTAGAAACCTCATTGGCTTTCTTCATGACATTTTGTTTTTGTTGATTATTCTATAAACGTAGCTATATATCAAGTTGCTTCTCTAGACTTTAAGACATGATATACTTCTATAGGCAGCAGTGTTCAATGAATCCTGATTTTCATACGTTTCTTTACAAGAATTTAGGTAAAACTCAAGTTGGATCAAATTATATGTATCTTATACATTATCAAAGAATCATTAATTTAAAACTTACGTAAATTTACTATCTTGTATTTAATTTATCAAATAAATAAAGATGATGAAATTCAAACTTGTAATCACTCAGTTATTATGATTCTGATACCATATGAAAGAATTATCTCAACCCAATAATTTAAACTATTAGGTGAAATTCTAAAATATAATTTATATTATTCTTTAATAAAGATTATTAGAAAATAATATAAATCGTATATTAGAAACTCACCTGAAAATTTAATTTAACATAATATTAGAACCTTCATAAACAAACGGTCATAAGTTTGAATGTCATCATCCATATTTATTTAATAAACATTAAGTATAAAATAATGTAAATCTATACAAGTTTCAAACCTAAAAATTTTTTATTTAAAAAAATATGTTAAAAATAATATAAATTATATATTAAAAACTTACCTAATAACCTAAATTTTTAAATTAAATTGATTATTTAACAAAATTATCCACTGCGGCCAATCCATTCAACTCAACGATAACTAATAGTATAGCAATTGGTTTTAATGAAATTTATTTATTAACTCATCTCAACTGGGTTTATCTTGCACGTTTTAAATTTGAAATTTACCAGTTGGATCATTTTGGAAGGAAAATCCCATTGGTGGTTCATAGGATTACTTCAATGAGAAAATATTCAAATTCCGTACAATTTTGACCATAGGGTCGTCATCTTTCGGAGTAATTACATCATCTTTCGGAGTAATTACGTAACAAGTTTGGCTTATCGTTGTTTCAAGATATTGATAGCGAGAATACTCAGTCAATAAATCCGTGGATGTGATTATTATTTCAATCGTCTGAATAAATTCAAAATATTGAAAATTCAATGGCTGGATTGTCATTGCCCATGTAATAGATCAAGAAAATAAGAAAGCTCACTCACCAAGAAATGCTACCATAAATTGTCAACTTCGTGTCTTGTGAACAAGTTGGCTACAATCCTTGTTTGGAAATTTTCACGTTCCCATTTTTCGATGTTCCTCAGCTGTAATCCAGATCATGGTTAAATTGCCATCATCTTCTAGATTAATACGGCACAAAATCTTCATAAACAAGCACCCTTCAGAACTATATAAATAAGGGAGTCTCTTGCATTTTCTATATGCCCAAAACTTTAATAATCATGAACTCTCTAAGCTCTTCAATGTTCTCCTTCCTGTTTATCTTTCTGTTTTCATTCTCATGGGTAGCTTCAGCTGATCGTCATGAGGATTTTCTTCAATGCCTTCTTTATCAAAACTCTAACGCCATTTCTAAGGTCATTTACACCCCAATCAACTCCTCATATTCATCAGTCCTGCAGTTTTCTATACGAAACGGCAGGTTCAACACAAGTGCCACCCCGAAACCACTAGTTATTGTTACACCTCTAAATGTAGCCCACATGCAAGCTGCCATTGCTTGTTCCGGGAAACATGGCCTGCAAATTAGAGTGCGAAGTGGTGGCCATGACTATGAGGGCCTCTCTTATGTTTCGGTTCTACCCTTTGTGGTTATTGATCTGATCAATATGCGAACAGTTACAGTTGATGTAGGAAACAAAATTGCATGGGTTCAAGCTGGTGCTACACTAGGAGAAGTTTACTACAGAATCGCTGAGAAAAGTAGAACGCTTGCCTTCCCAGCAGGTGTTTGCCCAACTGTGGGATCCGGTGGGCACATCAGTGGAGGAGGACATGGGATGATGATGCGTAAATATGGCCTTGCTGCAGACCACATTATTGATGCCAAATTAATCGATGTTAAAGGTAGAATCCTTGACCGAGCATCGATGGGAGAAGATCTGTTTTGGGCCATTCGAGGAGGTGGAGGCAACACCTTTGGAGTTGTTGTTGCGTGGAAACTGGAATTGATCACAGTTCCACCAACTGTGACAGTGTTCAATGTCACTAGAACTTTGGAACAAAATGCAACAAAACTGGTTTATCAGTGGCAGTCTGCAATAGGAAAGTTTGAAGAAGATCTATTTTCCAGAATTTTCCTTTCGAGAGTCAACACTTCTCAGGAAGGAAAGACAACAATACTCGCTGTATACACTTCCTTGTTTCTTGGTGGAGTCGATAGACTCC
This sequence comes from Populus euphratica, assembly GCF_000495115.2. Taxonomy (NCBI): domain Eukaryota; kingdom Viridiplantae; phylum Streptophyta; class Magnoliopsida; order Malpighiales; family Salicaceae; genus Populus; species Populus euphratica. The sequence continues at coordinate 307,753 of NW_011499929.1, forward strand.
TATCAATGATGCAACAGAGCTTTCCCCAGCTCGGTTTGGTTAAAGAAGACTGCATCGAGATGAGTTGGATCGAGTCTACTGTCTACTTCGCCCAATTTCCACGCAATACATCCTTGGATGTTTTGCTTGATAGGAGTCCAGGATCCACAGTATCTTTCAAAGCAAAAACAGACTACGTGAAAGAGCCTTTACCTGAAATCGCTTTGGAAGGAATATGGGAAAGGCTTAACCAACTGGATGCCCTAGTAGCTGAATTGCAATTCACAGCCTATGGGGGCAAAATGGACGAAATTTCCGAGACCAGCATTCCATTTCCACATAGAGCTGGAAATCTATTCCAAATTCATTATGCAGTCTTTTGGGGCGATCAAGACAGTGAGAGATCTCAAAAATATACAAGGTGGATCAGAAAACTTTACAGCTATATGACTCCTTATGTTACGAAAAATCCACGACAAGCATATATCAATTACAGAGATCTTGACCTGGGAATGAACAGCCTAGGCAACACAAGTTACAAGCAAGCAAGAATTTGGGGTACCAAATATTTCAAGAACAACTTTGACCGGTTGGTGCATGTGAAGACCAAAGTTGATCCAGCTAATTTCTTTAGAAATGAACAAAGCATCCCTCCTCTCACTTCTTGGTGATAGTATATCAGAAATATTATATATATTGATAGACGAAAAAAAAAAGATAATAGAAGATATGGTGGTCTTCTTCATGTAGGATTAGACATGAATAGAATTCCACTCTGTATATATTGAGTTGTGTCTTCGTGGTCTTCTTCATGTAGGATTAGACATGAATAGAATTCCACTCTGTATATATTGAGTTGTGTCTTCGTGGTCTTCTTCATGTAGGATTAGACATGAATAGAATTCCACTTTGTATATATTGAGTTGCGTGTATAGTAATTAATAAATAAAGACTCGCTCTATAATTAACATCAAGAGAGTTTAAATAAGTTTTTCTGGTAAAAATCTTGACTGGAATCATATCCCATACACTTTAAGGTAAAAAAAATACATCAAAATTACCAAAATACACACATATATCTCATACTTTATTTTGATAAATAAATAACAATAATACAATAACATTTAGGCTATTTTAAGTTGTTAGTTTCTAGATTATAAATAATAATAATACAATAATATTTAGGTTATTTTAAGTTGTTAATTTCTAGATTTGATATCTCATGTTTTATTTTAATTGTTTGATGTCTTTTGTTAATTTTTTATATTCAAACCTATGATGTTCTTTTGTTAATTTTTTATATTCAAACCTGTTTATGTATGATATTTGACTTATTGGGATAAATTTAGCTTCAAAGGGGTTATCTTTACTGGAAATTTTCTTAGCTATCTATGTTCTTTGTACTCTTAGGTATTACATTGTTTAGCCCCTAGATTCAGCTATCTATGTTCTTTGCATTCTTAGGTAGTACATTGCTTTAGCCCCTAGATTCAGACCATGTTTTTTTTTTTTTTTGCACTAAATCTTTTCTTATGCAAGAAAAGTCAATAATCTAATGTTTATTTTGCATTAATAACATGTTTATAATAATTTTTAATTCTAGAGTTTTGATTTTGAATCAAAATTTATTTTGAACAAATTATAATAATTTAATAAAAATCAAAGTAAATGAACTTTTAATTTAACCTCGAATGATTTATAAATTTTTATGTTTTCTTTTTTATTTATTATAAGCATATATAAAGATTGAAAGTAACCATATTGTTTTACTAGTAAGTTCTAAAACATATACACGGTATAGTGAAATCAAAAGGGGGGAACAAATTCCCGAAGAGAAACAAAACTAGAAATACCCAGGCCATATAAAAATAGACCAGCCTATCCAGCAAACCAAAGAGAACTACACATCAGAACAAGATCGACCAAGGGGACAAGCTCCCCGCGATATTGGTCATGCAAGACCATACAAGTCGAATAGGAATACAGATTAAAAAAGAAACCAAAACACTGGTGTTGGAGTCACACCCAACCCATCAGTAACGAATTAGCAGCACACCATGTGAAGACCTTGCCAAACCGCTAAGGGCCATCAATCAGGAGAAGCCAACTCCAAATACACCCCAGCCAATAGCAATGGAAAAGGCAGAGATCAGCAAGTGGACATATTCCCGTAGGAATGGCACCAATAGCAAGAATCCAATTATGTTTGCTGTACAAATAGGACAAGAATGCCTTTACAAGGACTAAATATTTGGTGAAGATTCGTATGGATTGACACACAACCTATGACTCAGACTTAAGCTGATTTTGACAAAAAAAGATTATTAGGTGAAGATTCATATGGATTGACGCACACAACCTATGACTCAGACTTGGCTGATTTTGAGAAAAAATATTCTCATGAATTTATTAATGGTACGCTAGTTCTAGCCCGAAAACACCACCTAGCTACAAAACCAAAAAGAAAAATAGAGATGCTTACATCAATCCATGAGCTTGGAGAAAACAAATGTAGAGAGAAACATTTTAGTATACCAAACATCAAACATTTATTAAGCATTAATCCAAAATAAGCGAGCAAACATTACATCCATAGTTACCTTAGATAATCCAAGTTCAAGTTTGTCATAATTCAATTTTTGAATTTTTTTTAAATAAATAAATTAAAAAAATAAATGAATGAAAAATAATTTGAGAATTGAATCAAGGCAACACAAATTAAAAGTTTAAGGACTAATAAGGATGAATTATAAATTTGAGAGTCAATTTAATCAAAATTTAAAAAAAAAATAATAAGTTTGGAGACTAAATTAAACTTTGATTTAATCAATTAATGCAATCAAGGACTTAATTGAATAAATACTAAAGTTTAGGGCTGATTTGGGTTAAAATTGCAAGAAATAAAAAATCCAATAATCAAAATGAATAGGTGGTAATACTATAGTATAGGATTTAATTGATTTTTTCAGAGGTTAATTTTGAAAGAATTAAAAGTTGAAGAGCCAATTAAAAACTAAACTGATTAAATTGGAAACCAAGAACTATTTTGTTAATGGTGTTAAAATCCAGGAGTTTAATTGCAATTAATCCAAGTGTAAAAAAATTTAAAAAAAGAGAGATTTTCCATGAATAAATTGGAACGAAGAACTATTTTGTAAATGGTGTTGAAATCTAGGGGTTTAATTGCAATTGAGGGAAAAAATTTTAAAAAAGAGAGATTTTCCATGAATAAGGGCCCAATTGCTAAATTTCAGAACTTCAGGGGGCAAATTGAAAATAGCTATTTCAGTTGAAAAACGGCGCCGTTTGAGAGAAAACTATTCATCTTCTTTGTCTCACCAGGCCGGGAAGTAAAAAAAGGGACGCCTGCCAGCTGCCCCACGATGCATGCCGTTGGCAAGGCATGAACGCATGGCATTCCCAGGCTTTATAAAATCCAGGCAAAGGCCACAAGGAAAAGTTGAGGGGGGCGGGCGGGTGGGGTGGAGCAAACAACAAGAACAGGGGATAGACACGAAGTGGAAGGAGAAGAAGAGGACGAAGACAGAGAGAAAAACAGAGGAACCAACCAAACGAAAACAGAGGAGATAGAACAGGGAAAAACATAGAGAAAACCAGTGGGGAGAACACAGAGACGAAGGAGAAGAAGAGGATAGACACGAAGCGAACAAAAGGGAGAACCAGAAACGAAAACAAGAACACCGAGCACACCAAAAAAAAAAACAGAGAAACCAGAGAGAAGGACGACCTGAGAGAAACGAAAACAGGAGCAGAGGGGGGATAAAGTAGCTTTGGTCAGTCAGCACACCTTCACCATCGTCTTCGTCCCCAAGCAGCTCCAGGTACGTAAGTTCTCCATTTCCCTCCCATTTGCATTTTAATTAAATAGGCACTTTGCATCTTCAATTATAATTAATTCACTTCTGTAGCAAGCGTGCGTGAACATTTAACACAATCCTATTGACAATAGACAGCCGGGTCATTGATTTGTGTCAATGATAAGGCTGGGCCGGTTGGGCATAATCCAGCCTATATAATTAGGCTAAGCTCAGCCGAAACAAGAAACTAGCTGTGGTTGAGCTCGCAGCCCAGCCGATTAGGCTAAACTCAGCCTGAAAAATAGAAACAAGTTGTGGTCAGGCTTGCAAGCCCAGCCGGCCTCATTTGTTTTGGGGAAAGGGTATGTTCATTAAAATACACTCTTACGCCACTCTTATGCCTTACCCCTTTTACTCCATCTTACTCCATCTTAGTTCGTTTTGATATCTAGCCAATTAGACATTTCTAGATATTATAAATTTTCAAAAAAATTCGAGAATTTTTATCTATTTATTTATAGGATCCTTGTACTTTATTTTTTATGATTTCATTATATATTTGATTTGTAAATTTTTATTGTGAAATACAAATCTAATAGATAATATATATTTTTTTAATATATACATACACATAAATGTGTGTTGTGTTTTCAATTTATTTTATTAATTTATTTACTAGTGCTAAAGTTAAAAATATTATATTTTTTTTTGTTATGTAATATTTATCAATGTTAGATTTAGAAGTATTAATAGTTAAATATTTATAAATATCAGAGTCAAGAATATTAAAAACAAAATAAAATAAAATTTTAATAATTTAAAAAAATACTAAAAATTATTTTTTTTACAAATTAAATTTTTAAAAGTCATCACTACCACCACGATGTTAGATGTGAAAAAGTTCACGCAGACTTCTTTTCATTTGAGAGTAACATAGTAGAGTTCCCTTCCTATCTTACCTTCCGCAATTTTTCTCATAAGCTTGTGCCTTCATTTTTATCTTCTTCGATGTTCGTCATCCAGTACTCTTTGAGAAACTCTAATGCCACTTTGATAGAAAGGAAAGAATATCTCGTTCTTATATCATATAACTCTCATTTAACAAAAAAAAAAAAAAAAAACTTCCACAAATTTGGAGACTTAGATTACAATACTCTCAATACATATATTTATACCAATCAATACATATATTTATACTAATCCATGAACAATTCTAGACGCTTAATAGGATAAACACAATTTAATAATAATACTCGCGCATGGAAGAATTAAAGAGACACTTTGAATATACAGATTTTAAAATTAATTGCAATAGGAGTTTGTGGATAAAGGACACGAATTGGCCATCCTCCTAGCGCCATTTCCCACTGTTGTTTCTTCTTCCATTCCATGGGGAATGACAGTAGCACTTCACATTAGGGCAAGCCAAGTCCAACCCATCATGTAGAACTCTCACAATCGTGGTCAGAGTCCACCATTTGATTTCCAATTCTTAGTTGTTTTCAGAACATTTTTAAGCATCATTGAATTTTAAAACATATCAAAACAAAATTTTCTCTGTAGTTTAAATTTTAATCGATTTTCCCACCAACAACAGTTCTACCAATCACCTGTTGTGCCACTCTCCACATAATACAAGATGATCTTTCTCGCATGGTCACCAGAACAAGAGAAGGACAATTTTTCTGGCATACAAAGTCCAAATTTTCTTTTGAGAAAAAATTCATAAAAAGCATAGATAAATATTTAAAAAGATGGGCTAATATTCACATCTTACTAGAACCGGGTGGGGTGTGATTCTTTTTTAGAATGCTGTGTTTTTTCACTTATTGAGTTCTTCAACTTTATGGTTGGCCTAGCATTAAAGAAATTGCTTAATTTATAGTATTAAAGAGGCATACTATCTAGGTTTCATCCATGCTCAACCCACAATTTAAAAATTGTTTAAAATAGCTCCATTTAAAATACAAATATTTATGTGATTAGTGATTCAAAATAAACATGGATTATTTCCAAGTTGAGCAATTCATATGTCCATTTTATGCAGTAAAGCAAGTGACTTCTAATCATTTGTTGTTCTATTGTGATAACACTTGGCAACCATGGACAAAATTCTTACAATTGTGGGGAGTATCCTTTTGCATCCCTCAAACTCTAGATTTTTTTATTTATTTGTCAATGGTCTTCTTTAGTGAAAGATGCATTTCAAACTCGGGCTTGGAATCTCCTTTCCTTGCGTAGATTATCAGTTAGGCCAAAGTATAGTAAACCTAATTTCAGCTATACTGATAATGATCTTATTCATAGAGCAGATGGTGTTCGGATGTGGACAAATACAAATCACTGATTTTTTATGTTTCTCTTTGTTTCCTCTTATCTCTTTTGTAATGCATTCATTTTATCTTTCAACTTCTTAAGGATCAACTTCTAAACGACTTCTTTTTATTTAATACACTTGATTATTATAAAAAAAAAAAAACTAGCTAAAGACTAATAAGATGTGCATGAATTATGATTTCATATGTATAATAATGCGTCAACATCTATCGTTTTTGTTTGGATCTACCCTTCAAAAAATAACCAAAAAGAGAGTAATAACTCATTATTTTTAGGTTTAATCAAGCATTAAGCCCAAACTTGTGAGGGTCTAGCAAGTTGTTAGGCCTACTATCTATCAGTTCAACTAAGCGTTGAGCCTAGCTATATGTAGATTTGACGAGTGACACGACCAAAAGATTAATGTCTTCTCCCAAGTGTAAGAGTGTCGAAGTAATAAATAACCTAACAAGACTAGGATTGAACTATAGAGAAGTTAACTATATAAATAATAATAATGATGATGATAATGATAATGATAATAATGATGATGGTGGTGGTGGAAATGAGTTAAATAGGACTTTGAAATGTAAGAGTAATGTAAAGATTAAACAATAATAAAAATAGTTGTTAAGATTAAAAGATCCACTAATGCATGGCAAATGCCTCCTTTTATAGGCCAAAATTTAAAACTATTGATTTGTTGACTAATTGTTGAATGGGTAGCTACATCTTGATTTGGTGACAATACTTATCTTCTTATCTGAACCATATATCATTACTAACATCAGAATTTAAACAAATTGTCCTTATAAAAGTTTTCGGAAATTGTCTCAGCTTTCCAACAAAAAAATAAGGTCATTTGAACTTTTAGAACTCGAGATATATGCTGAACATTGAATAGTGTCTGGGCTGCAGGACAAATTTAGATTTCTCCGTTATAGCTACAATTTAAACTCAAAAGGAGCCTTTTTAAATCTTGGACTCCTCATGAAAGCTTTAGGCCTATATCTTAGCTTTCAATCCATATAGATCAGACCTAAATCCAAGTTCTACAGCTTTAGTTATGGTCCAATGACCAAACAGTGTTCTAGTTTGAACTAATCAATATTTTTTTTCTAAGCTTTGCCCTCTCCTTGTCTTCTAAATTTTAGAAGTTAAACTTATTAATCAATCATTTTATTTATGTGATAGGCCTGTATTTAGGATGAATATTTACCATAAATTAAAGATATTTTATAGTATTAGACATGATATTATAAAACATGCTCTAATTAAGGAGTTATTCATATTTAAATTGCAAAATGATGATATAAAACCTTGATAAAAATACATTTTTAAGTACTAAACACACCCCCCAACCAGTTTATTACTAGTCCCTAATAATCAAAGCGTTAAAATATAAAAACAATTTGTAAGTTCTACAAAACAAGGCATTCATCATTTAACTTCCATTAATTTATTCAAGTAAGCAAACTCTCATTAAATTTATATATCTACCAAAAGACTGATGTCTTCTTTCAAGTGTAGGAATGTCGCAGTAATAAATAGGCCAATAAGACCAAAGTCGAACAATAGGGAGGTTAACTATATGTATTATAAATAATAATAATGACGATAATGATGATGATGATAAATTGAAGAGGACTTTGAGATGTAAGATTAATATAAGGATTAAACAAGGACAAAATAATTGTTAAGGTTAGAGGATCTACTAATGGTATTTCAAATAAGTATAGTATAAACTCCTTTTATTACTCAACTGGAAACCACACACAAAAGAGGTTCCAATCAGATTATAAATTGTTAATATAATTATATTAGTTATCTTATTTGAATAATATTAATACTTGTAAATGTTGTCAGGTATTCATGATTATAACTTACGTTAACAACAAATCAAGTTCTTTTCACAGCACAGGTGTCAGTTATACCATACAATTGGGTTATAAAAGTGATAAGTATTTGTTGTACTAAGGGTTATACAACATAAATCTTATGTTTACATAGAAGTCTACAAATCTGTATATTTAAATTATAAATTATCAGGGTTTCATAAATAGAACCTTTTGTCAAATAAAATTGAGTTGTCAATTTTATAAGTTTTGGCCCTCCAACTTTTCCACTTGTTATTTTGATCCTTCGCCATCAACTTGGACAATCTTCTATGCTTTCTTCATGTATATCCTCTTATATTTTTTAATTTTTTCTTTTTTAAATTTTTTTTTGTATGGTCAAAAGCGGGTAGCAATAATATTTATTCCTAGAATTGTAGTAAAGTTATAGATAGTAATGGATGCGGATATGCTTATCTTATTTTTCTACATTTCCATGTATTACATGTATGTTTCATCCATCACCACAACCTTCATATTGTATTTTAGACTTTCATGGACATTTCATCATCGGAAGAATATTTGTAAATTTATCAAGTTATGTGTTAGATGTGTGTGGTATCACAACGATCATTCTTTTAAATCAATGTGTTATCGGAGTATAAATGGGTGAAAATGGTAAATAATCCTTGTCTTTTATCTATTAAAAAAAAAAGTCGTCACTTAGTATTATAGTTACTAGAAAACCTAATGGTCTACGAAAAATTTGAGTAAAGAGATTGGTTGTGCAAGGAAAAAACATATTACCTATAATATACCCTACTTATAATAAGTTATTTTGTGTTTGTTTCCAAAACATATTTATAATCGCTAATCTTTCTAGAGTTTAAGAAAAGTTCTTTTCGATAAGTAAATATTTATCTCATCAAATCAAAACTCAAAAAAATTATTAAAGTCTTAAGAAAATTTTGACTAGATTTTAATGGGTAATTACAAATTCATTGTGATATCTATTAAATATTTTTTTTTTATTCTTCAAACTACAAAATATGCATCAAAACTTTTTTCTTTTGAAAGGAACTGGTGTATTGGTTTTTTTTTTTTTTTTGCCTTCGTTCATTTTTTTCCCCTTTTTTTTTTTTTTTTTTTTTTTTTTTTTGCCTTCGTTCCTTTTTTTTTTTCCCCTTTTTATAAAGGCTTTTGGAGGATTCTCCTGTGCCCTTTTTTTAGCCGTTGATCTGCCACCCCTGCATCTCCTCCTTTGATGTTGTTTCCAGGACAAGGAAAGTTGGCTTGAAAATCGATTTGGGGGTTGGTTTTTGGCTCCATATGGCAGGGCGAGCAAACCTCTTAATCCCAAGTCTTTACCAGTTGGTCACCACCTAGATGTTTTTTTTTTCCCCTTTTTATAAAGGCTTTTGGAGGATTCTCCTGTGCCCTTTTTTTAGCCGTTGATCTGCCACCCCTGCATCTCCTCCTTTGATGTTGTTTCTAGGACAAGGAAAGTTGGCTTGAAAATCGATTTGGGGGTTGGTTTTTGGCTCCATATGGCAGGGCGTTCAGTGCTGTAAAATGGCTATCATTTTGTCCAGGCAAGAGAACAAGTGACAAGGTGTACAAGGGGTATTTGTTTGTCTTGTGTGAAGAAGAGAGGACAGAGTTCTAAATCTTGCAGAGGGTAAAGAAAACAGCAGCCCATCTATCCTCTCTAGCGTGGGGTTAAAGACAATCTAATAACAAAACAACGTCGTTTTATATAAAATATGTCATTTAATTTAAATGAATTGACACTATCTTGGCGTCATATACCCAAACGGTCTTAAAAACTACTCTCTTCAAATATCCTTAATTTTTTATTTATTCAATCAGAATTACAATTAATTTTAAAAATTAATTTAATTTTACCTTTGTCAAGTTATAAAAATATCCTAATGTTTTTTTTAATATTAATCATTCATCTTAGATATTTTCATTTTCATTTCTAATTATTCTTCAAACTCTTAATTTTTTCAATTGCACTCTTGTTTGCAACCAAATTTGAACCTTAAATTCACACATGTTTTGCATAAATGTTCTTAATTTTTTTTTTAATTTAATCCTTAATTAATTCTAAAATTTTATTTTTCTTGCAATTGTGTCCTGATCTTAACTAATTAACTTTATAGAAATTAAATTTGATCCACTAAAATTTTAATTTTTTCAAATAAACTCAAATTAGGTTTTCAAACTTAATTTTTCACCAATTAAATCCCTAATAAAATTAATTTAACCTATTAAAAATTTAATTAAATCATTGCACTTAATTAATTCTTTTAACTTAGCCCAAATTAATTCTTAAACTTGAGCCAATAATTTAAATCAATTGACTTATTAAAACTCTAATTCAACCATCAGACTTAATTTTTATGTAAATTTATCTAATAATTATTTAATGTGTTCTTAAATCTATATTGTTTTTCAATCTTGGATATTATGAGATACACATGGCTTTTAATTTTATCCAAAATCAAAGTTTAGTTCTTTCATATGTCTGCAATCCTTCTCAACCTGCTCTTGATAGTTACAATTATTTTTTGTCATTCTATTTTTGGAATTTTTAAAAAGAAAAGGATAATCATGGAGAAAACTTGAAAAATAAATTATTACATTATATAAAAATACCTTACAATCTATAAAGAAAAAAAAAATTAAGAGAGAGAGAGAGAGCTATCACTTCTCATAAATAATTATTTCAATTTAAAAAAGTATAAATATTTTCATCTAAAAAAGTCAACAACAAAGTAAGACTATATTCAGGGTTGTTCGTTATAAAGTAATTCCAATTTAATACTTTATATATGGTGCTTGTTTTTGAGCTCATGCTTTTTATATATATTTATACGTACATAGTAAGAGATAACTTGTTGAAATACCATCATCAAAGTAATCAGAGTAATTTCTAGTTAAAAGGAAACAAGCATATGACATGATCAACCTAAGAAAATTGGCAAAACCCTATCAAATTCATGCTAATAATAGAAAAATTAACAACTTCAAGCCATGATTTGTTGCTCAAGTATTGGAAATATTGCCATGACAAGATCCTATTTGCGCATTATGGCCATGGACACCATCACAAGTGAGTTGTCCATGTTTTTTCCAGTTAGCAATGGCCTGAATATTGACTTGCCTGCACGCACTTTCTTCTTCTTGTTTTTTCATATGGAAACCAGAGGCCTTGGTTTTCTTCTAGGACAGAGGCTTTAATTTCTGTCTACATGCATGCAAGGAGAAAAGGTAACTGGATCAAGATACGGAAATGGTCATCAATCTTAATTTATTGCATTTTCCACAAAATAATCTTTCTTTCTCACAAAATTTTAACGAAGAAACTGAAAAAGGAACCCCAGAAATAACAAATCAAATCACACGATCAGATACAGATATCAATCCTGAAAAGAATCAATGTTTTCTATCTAGAAAAGAATTGTGACGGCAAATAAAAGATTGATAATATAAAAGAATGGAGTCTTCTCTCAATAGGAAGCAGTCTTCTTGGTCTTGTATCGGTATAGGACCCTCTTCTTCTTGCTTGACCCATTCTGAATGGTCAGAACTACCTTTCCAGGTTCATTGTTCCTGAAAGTGTTGCGAATTGGCTCTTCATTTGAGCTCATTTTCTTGCCCTTTTGGATGATGATGGTGTAGGAAGCCTCATCACTTGGCACAAATTCCTCCTTGTAATTCACTTCCCATCCCACAACTGTCAGGTCCCAAAGCAATGTGGCTCCAACCTGTCACCAAACACCAGTTTTGGTCAGGCATTCTGTTCCTTCGTTCCTGTCAACAATTATACAGGAAAAATCTCCGCGGAAGGAAAAAAGGGCAGTATACACGAATCATTAAGGATCATTGCTAATTAGTACCTCTGCTGCAGGGATCTCAATCGTGTCAGTTGATCCAGCTTTGATTACAAGTTCTAAAACTTCACCATCTTCGCTGGAGAACTCGAAATCATTCTCCCTCTTGAAGCCACCATATTGAACAGGGATTTCCTCGGCCTGAACATACCTTTAGTTGCCATTAAATTCAAGTTGTCAGATTCTAATGAACAGTTCGATATTTATTTCAAGAAAGGGGAAAAAAGTAGATTATTTACTTGAGCAATGTCTCGGTGGTCTTGGCAGGGCGAAAAACGACAAATTTGCTCTTGGTTCTTTGAGCTAAGAAAGGAGATAGCAGGGCGTTGAAAGCGTAATACCAAAATGGAACATTTATGACTATCTGCAATGTTCAAAAACATAGAAGAAAATCAAAGACTATACAAGTCAAAGTCACATTGGCTTCTAATTTCTGTCTAAATCTACCATGATGTGCGTTGGCAACGTAATTTCTTTCCAAATCTACCGCCATGGGTGAATCAAAAAAAGATCAACATCAAAACAAGAAACAACTTTGGCCAATCAAATTTAGAGCACTCACATTTTTTGCAACAAATTCTGGATAATTGTCCTGCAAAAGGGTGACAGCTTTGCTCATGGCAGTCCTGAGCTCTTTCTTTGATGGGGAAGGAGATTTCTTGAGATCACTGATTTGAAGCAAAGAAGCAATACCACCAGGCCTCAAATCAAGCTTTTGAATACCTTTCTCCATTAATTGAAATCTCCATCTCAAGAACTGCTTGCGCTTCTCTTCATCTCCAAATGCCTTTGCATAAAGCTCCTCATTCTCAAACACCCCATAGATGTTGTAACACACAGGGTGGCCTTCGCGATCGATGCCATTCATGTAGAATGCTGAGCTTAGATCCACTCCTATTTCCTCATCCAAGAGTGAATCAATGTTGGATTCTTTCCTCCATTGAAGGGTCTTCTTGAGCATCTCCAGTGCATCGTTAACTTTGAAATCTCTAGCCCTTAAGAACTTCAATAAGACCACATCAGTTCCTTCTGATCCCTTGCTAGGAAAAAGAGGGACTCCCCAAATGGAAATATCCCTGTCAATTTCTTCACTTTTTTCTTCAATAACAACCTCGGTTTTCTCTTCTTCACATTCCAGGACTGCTTTTTCCTTCTCATTATCTCCTTCTGGTTTCACATCTTCTTTCTTTTCACCTTCGTGTTCCCCACTATCTTCTCCTTCCTTGGTTTCTTTTTCCTTCTCTTTCTCTTCTTCCACTGGCTTCTCCACCTCCTTCTCCTTCTTCTTTGCCCCTTGTTTCTTGAACAAACTGTTTCCAAGAATTGCCTCTTCCAGTTTCAATTTCAGCTCACTCAAGGCCTTCCTCTCAAACTCCTTAAGATCAGAAAGAAAATTGCTTTCTTCCTTATAAGAAGAACTCTTTTGAACTGTTTTAGGCCCAACATTATCAGCAGCATCCACTTCCTTCACCTCCACATCTCCATTAACATCATTCTTTCTCTCTTCAACAACAACAACCTTCTCGGGTTCTTCTTGAGGAACCACAACAACCTCAGCCACCTTAGTTTCTTCAACCTTAACCTCAACAGTCATGGTTTCAACTTTCAAATCACCTTCTAACACCAAGCTGAAACATCAAAAAGAACAACAAGACAACATAAGAAAGTTTTGAACATTAAAAAACGAAACAGCATAAACAACAAAATGAAAGAAAACCCACCTCAAATCTTGAAAGTTAATTTTAGATTTCCTCAAAAAATTTAGGTTGAGTTTGAGCTGTAGTGTCTATTTTGTTTTGCTGAGATAAAAGTGGAGGGCTTGGTAACGGTTATATAATTTGGAAGAGTTTAAAGGAAGGCCCCACAAACGGTCACTTATCTGGAGCCACCGCATGGGAGCCGTTGAGGTATTCTCTTTCCCTAGAGTTTTGCTACCCTGGAAGCCAGCAATATTCTGGCATGAAAGAATCCTTTTGGGTCCACATTGCAACAAAAGCTTGGATTTATTCGGTAAAGCCATTTGAAATGATGCTAAATTTAATCATTGTGTTAACATGACAACATAAGAAATTTAATCATTGTCATTAACATGACAGTTGTTTTCTTATAATTGTTTAATTCATCGAGTTAAGTTTTCTATAATCAACAATTGCTTGAACACTTTTAGCATGCCAGAGGCACAGAAAATCTGTGTGCACTGCCGTCCTGTTTTGAAGGGTATTGACAAGTATCACCACCCATCTTCCAAAACTCGGCCACTTCAAGCACCGTTTTAAAACTACCGAATTAGGTTTACATGGGTTAAAATAGGTTAATTTATCTAACCTATAATTCAAAACTTATCTCGAATCAATTCTGAGTTGGGTTTAAAATATGATATTTCTATAACACAAAACATGTTTTGTACTCCAAGACAAAATATTTGTAAATCATTTTCTTTGGCATTTCTTATGTCCCCATTTTCTAAGAAATTTTAACCATATAGTCCTTGATTTGGCAGGTTTTCTTCAATCCAATTTGTTAATAATCTCCTTAAATTTCTAGACTCCTTTGCCTTCCATCAAGAACATTTTCATGCATGGTTGGACTATTATTCTTTAAAGGGACAGCTAGCTAGCCAACTGTAATGGCAAGAAAAGAAAAAAAAATAGAAAAAGGTGGTCACAAATTGTCATGGTAGCAGCACTCCACCTCCCCTTTTAAAAGGTTGATGAAATTTAATGGGAAAGCATGTTGTTATGTGCTTTCCCTTGACCCATTCCATTGCAGCAAGGCAGGCTGTCTGCACTCTAACAGATGATCACATGGCACTATAACATTGGAGAGAAACTTTGACCACTTTTTGGCATTGTTCTGTGGAATCATTGCTCTTTGTTAGGTGGCCAAGTCACAGCAGCATGTGGTAGATTTGCTACTTCAACGAATAATACTTTGTAAATACTGGAGGCTTCATGCAGCTATTTTTTTAATTGTGGATATTTAGTCTAGCTTATATATATATTAATTAATTTTGAGATTCTAAAATTAACAATTAAATAAATTTTTAGTAGTCTTTAGATTTATAACACTTAAATTAGTGATAGAAATAAACTCAAAAGCTAATTAGCTAAGCTATAGCTTTAAAATTTTCATGCAACTCTCTTAATGCTTAATGAGGCGTACATAACACAACAAAATAAAACTTCAGACAACCGACCAAACATTTCATCTTCAGCCTTCGAACCCCAATGAGCAGCTATGAAAAGGTTCATAATCTCTTCAAATTTGCTTCAGACATCGTCAAATATGATAACCTAAACGTCACCAAAAAGCAACAAGGTTGAGGTGTATTTTGTCCTTGTGGTTGAAAGAAAAACTTGCACGCACAAAATTGCTGACATTAGAAAAGTAAGGGGATCAATGGACCACACCAAACAATTTTTTGGTGAATCACATTGTTTCTGATAAAACAGTGTCTACAGAATGATATTTTGCTCTACAACGCAAGTATTGTGCTTCTTAATAAAGTTGTGCGTCTTACGTGAATAGGATGTTCCTCTTTTGTTCTGTTTTCGGTTTATTTCTTCTTCTCAGAGAAGAATGTGTGAATACATACATACATATATATATACATATATATATATATAACTCCTCTTTTAGTATTCTAGCAAAACTAAATTCCTTTTATGGTTTAAAAATTGTCATTCTTTCTAATCTCTCGTGGTTTTATAGTTATAAAACCAATCCAAGATCAATCAAGGAGAAGGCATGATCACAAGTTCAAGGATAAACTTAGTCAACTAAGATTAATCCTTAAATTTAAAATTAAAAAAAAAACAAAATAATATTGTTGTAGACAAAAAAAAAATCAAAAAAATAAACGAATAGAAGTTCAGGTCACTTGTCAACCCTGGTTTTTACCCGGTCAATGCCTTGACTTATATTTTCTTTAACCTAGATGAGTCCAAGACTGCTGCCCGCCAGACCAGTCCGGATTAATGGTCTGTGAGATAAACCCCATTTTAGAGACTAAATATTAAATTCACACTTAAAATACTGCACTTGAACAAAAACACGCACACCAACATGTTTAGACTGAGAGAAACTACAGAATAAAGAAATAAGAAAAGAAAACTGTGAAGACATGGCTTGTTAAATCAAAGCATCAAAACCTGATATATGAAGCCCTAGTTTACAAGATTAGATCATTAAAGTACATCATCATGCAAAAAATAACATTGATGTATATATTAACTCACAAGTGAAAAATGTACAAGTCTTTTTATCTTCATGTTAGTTACATAATTGGCTATCTTCTAAGTGGTTTAAAGCCTTGATTGTCGCTTCCAGTTGATTTATCAACATTCATGAATTCACCAGTTACTCTGCCAAAGTGCACGCAAAAGATTCATCAACACTTGTTTCATGTAAGGAAACAAAACATCCAAATCTAAACATGGTGAAAACAAGCACACGAAATAGAGTGAGAAGATGGTGCGTATCAGGGAAGACATCTGGGGACACAAATGAGCAACAAAACAATCAGATTAAACTGCACTCTAGACCAAAAACAGAACTATTTGTTACCCTAAATATGGTTAGATCTTCTTCAGTTTTGACGGAAGAAAGAAACCAATACCGCACAAATAGTTTCCCTGCTATTGCCATGTAGATAGGACTATTTTCTACCGAAACAAAAATCTTAGTTTATTTACATTCCATGGTGATGATACATACATATTATGCTAGAATTGGAATTTTAAAAAACCAGATTAAAACCTGTTGCATTTGACAGAATCAGGTCAAGCCAAAATAATTTCGGTAGCCAAGAGAAGTTACTTGTAATCATTGCTAAGGCTAAGGTTGTGATGTGACACCATAACAATAATTTTGAGTCTCATACCTGTTATATGACAGGAAGGCATCTCCTATGGTTCCAGCTACCTTATTTCTAACCTTCCTGACCAAAACCTGCAGGACATAAAACTTATTAATAGACTTGTGTCCAGGAATAATGACGGTGATAAGTATATGAAAAGAAAACTTTTTGGTTTAAAGGGAGAAAGAAATGAAGACAAAGTGTATGCCATGTGTCTTTGTGCAATACAAGATTATCATGTAGATTCCATTGTCTACTAATGATGTTGAAAAGTTAGCAAATATAAACACAAGCATATGCAGGAGACCATACAAATGTTCTCACCTGTACTTGATCAATAGGTCCAGCATTTGGATTCCTATTACGATGAATGACAATGCCGTTGTCGCATTTGTTAACAAAGTGTGCACTGCCACTGATATCATATAGATTAGGAGGTTGGCCGGTCCAATTTTGCAACTGTTAGACAGAACACAAGTTAGTACAAACTAACAGAGGTCCTTAAGATGACATAAAAAACCTGAGATCACAAATGCCAACCTGTCTTGGATGTGCCACTAACCAAACATGACAAGCGTGATGTTGAGCAAACCTTTTGATCAGTGTAAGCATCTGACTAACATACTCAGTCTCAGTCCTGTCATAAGCAAATTTCATATCAAGCATCGAATTACAAATTTATGGCACATATTTATAATTCAAAAACAAATCCTACAAAAAGAATATGGTTTTCTTCGAACATTTTGAGGGATTATGTTTCCTGCATTTAGTTTCTGCTAAACAAGATGCATTTTCAATTAGCAATTAAGCTAAGACGACAAAATAGATAATCAAGAAAATGTTTATTGTCCTCTAATACATCTGTGAAATAAACTATATGGAAGAACACATCTGTGAAAAGCTGAAATAGCACCTTTCCATAAGCTGCTGTACAAATTTAACAAAAGTTGAATCAGTCTTACATTTCAGTGATTAGTGCTTGACACTAGCCTTATACTCATAAGACTCAACATAAACAAATGAGTAGTAAGAAACAAGGGGAGATGGATTAGTCTAAACAACAAGAGTGAATTGTGATGATAATACATATTTACTAGACTGGAAGGAGAGATATAGTAAAACCCTTTTGTACTGCTTTGATAAAAAGAAAAGAAAGTAACCAACAATTCAAAGGTTTATGAATGAAAAAAAAAAAAAAAACAGGGTGACAGAATATTTTAGCTTAATGATGCTATTATCATTAACAAAACAATTTAACATGTAAAAGAGAAGAGTTGAAATTAAAAGAAACTAGGCAAATGAACAAATTTTCATCATTCAAAAACCATGAGTTCTACACTGCAATCTCTCATTAGCAGATAAAGAATGAAGAAATAACAAATAACTAGAGAATTTAGAGCATGTGTTAGTTCCCATCACAAACTCAACATTTACAAGCAATAGGGATGGACATCTCACATGTTAGGAGGGCGTTGATGATCGAGCTCATTGTAAGGATCGATTACTAGTCCACGGACCCCATGTCTGAGAACTGCAGCTCTTGCAAGGTCAAGAACCCATTTTATATTTGGAAGTGCATCGTCCTCACATCTACTCCATGAACCACAGGAAAAGCCCACACAACAAGACATCAAAAGCAATGCCGACAAGTTACATCATGAACTTAATCAGAATGACAACAATTAGATCAAAAGCAAGTGTTTGGAAACATCAGGGGCTTCACAATGAGGATTACTCTTCCAGAAGTTATTATTAATTAAGGTTCTGGGATCATTCAAGCATTTGTTCTTGAAAGTGCAAAAGAAGTTCAACAGCCAGTAAATAGAATATTTATTAACCATTCCCTACATGTAATTATTCATCAACCTACTTTGGTTTGGGAACAGTAAGTAGTCAAAATATTTTAAAAGTTCGATGCCAAACATGAAAGTTCATAAACCAGAATAAAAGGCTGTACTGTCTTTTCTAAAAAATAAAGTAAAAAAAAAAAGCACTTGTGAACTGAGATAGCTTTAGAAAATAAACTCTGACAGGTTGTGGTCTCAGCAGATTTCTGGACATCAACGTAACCACTATGTAATTTTTCATTTTTAGACATCAGGTACTGCAACTTGTAACTAAAAAACTACAAATTTATAGCTATAGAAGCTGAGGACCTTCCTATCAGTATAGTCAGTTTCCCTATTTCAGGATAGACTTGACTTACAAATGCATGAGAATCATTGAAAAATCAACAAGCAGAAATAAAAAAAGTCCAGATTAACTAGAAAGGAAACATGAAACAGGTTGTCACTCCAAGTCAAAATTATAATAACTAGATGTACTTATATCACCTGAACAAACTATAAAGTGTAGCTTACCTTATGAGATAAAAAGTATCACTCAACCACTGCTTCCCTTCTTCTAACTCCTCAGCACTCATTCGTTCAGCAGATTCTCCATAACTATGGTTAGCAAAGAAATCAAACGATAAAGTTAAAAGAATTCATGTGAGATAAAAAGTAGAAAGGAAATCAGCACAAGTGACAAAAAACCAAATGAATTATCACAACTAATCTGGCAATTTAAAGCAAATATTACATATTATTATAGATAAGAATCAATTGATCTACAATTAGAAAGGTAAGAGTTTTAGAGTACATCTTCAAGAAAAGATTTCAATTGCTGTATTACCTGTCAAGAATTACAATATAGGAAGTTGAAAGAGTACATTTTCAAGAAAAGATTTCAAGGACATCATAGAGCAATGATGGAGAAATAGACCATACTGACCGTGCATCAAAAAAGGGCTTCTTCATGTGTTTCTCCAACAGTTTCCTAGCATGTTGCCGAACCTATAGCAAAGAAAAAAAGACAACCAGTTGAGAAAAAAATTAGTAAAAAGAACATACATAATAAACATAATATTGATAAAGGATGAAAAAAATATATTAAACAAAGCCTTTTTGCATGTGAAGAACACTCACATGAATATGATTAAGAATTTTAAAATATGTGAAGTTAACTACATTTCTAAAACCATGTTGCTCAATCAATGAATATGACAACTTGCATGGCTTGATTCTACAAAACCCAAATCCTGTGCGCTAAATGCATCTAAACTGTATCCAGAGACTGCTATTTCAGTTTCATCACAATTAATCCATGTTTAATTGAGCATGCACAAGGAAGGGTGATAACCATCACTAACATCAAGATTGTGCATGTCAAAACACAAACAGAAAGGAACTAGCTTACATTGTTCTCCATGGAGCAAAGTGCGAATTTCCATCCAACACTTTCATTAAGATTGCATAATAGAGCATCGATCCACTCACTCTTGCCTGAATTGGGAACCCCAGTTACCAAAGTCAACTCTCCTGGCATAACCTAATCAAAATACATGCAATTAAAACCAGTCTGTCTGCCATTATTCAGAGACACATATATGTAATTTACTAGTAATTTAAAGAGTTTAGCTTCAACATTAACTCCCTTCCCAGAGATGATAAAAACACCATGTTTATTAGTTACTTCTCAATGCCCTTCTTTCCCTCTGTGTTAAGAAGATTATAATATTAATGAAAAAAGCATGAATCCTTGCAGCTGGGAGAATATGGCATCCTTCTATACAGAGAAATGGAGAAGAAAATTAAGACGATATGAATTTCCAACCACACTGAATATCACTCCATTCAAAACCCTGGAAATCCAGTTCTCTCACTGCATATCTTTTTAATTTAAAAGAACAAAAGATTAACTTCCTCTTGCTCTCTCTCACTGTCCCTCTCCCTAACATGATCTCTCTTACTGTCCCTCTCCCTAACATTCACATACACAGATTTCTCTAATTTACTGATACGTAGTAATTTAAAAGAATATAACAGCAGTGTTACCCCCCTTCCAAGAGATGATAAGAGAAACACCTGTTTATCAGTTACTTTTCTGAGTTCACATTCTTCTCTTCATAAAGAAGATTTTAATTTAAATATTCAAAAAAGAGATCGAAT
Source organism: Populus euphratica (assembly GCF_000495115.2). Classification (NCBI taxonomy): domain Eukaryota; kingdom Viridiplantae; phylum Streptophyta; class Magnoliopsida; order Malpighiales; family Salicaceae; genus Populus; species Populus euphratica. The sequence goes on from NW_011499929.1 coordinate 328,447, forward strand.
GATTATAACTGAAATAATAAGAAATCCTTCTATATAAAGAAATGGAGAAGAAAATTAAGACAACATGAATATTTCCACCCTACTGAATATCAGACAAAAACTCCTTTCAAAGCCACAGATTACAGAAGTTCAGCTCCCTCCCACCTTACCCCCTTCCCTTCTTTGCAATCCATTCCCTCATTTCAATATTTTCCTTTGATTCTTCTTCTATTTTTCTATTGATTTAGAATTAGGAAAGCTGGATCAGCTATCTCCAGACGTATTATTGAAAGCATCTGATTAGATTATCAATTTATTCAGGTGATAAATACAATTTCATATTTTGAAAACCATAACATTTTTCTACAAATACAGTTTTTCAAAGGAAATTCTCATGCAACATAATATTTCATTACCTGAAATTAAATAAATACCCCATGATGAAAGATAAAAAATGCAGGTTTAAAGCAGAAGGAAAGAAAGAAATATCAGGACTTACATTATATATTTCATTTAGAGCTGTCCACCCAGTTGAGGCACCAAATTCATACCCAAGAGTACGATTATAATACGCATCAATCTCAGGGAAGTAATCGCTAAAGTGGAACAATCCACGTATAGGGTACAGCTCAGCATTTTCAATTATATCCCTCAGTGCAAGTGGCCCCGAAAACATGAGAACCTGAAGATATTTTCTACCAGTGTTGTTAACTATCAAGAAGGAAATGTCCAATGTAAGTAAGCTTCATGAGCCTTTCAAAAATCATTCTCTGTGGATTCATCTAATAAAGGACAATTATCTATAAAAATTGATGAAATGCATTCGACCAACAACATGGTTTGATGTTAATAAACTAAATCATAAATTATTCCAGAATAAATGGTTCAGAGGGAAGGAAAAATAGCATATAGCATATGAACTCAGTTTCCATTTTGTTGAATCAGAGCCATATGAATCATCATTTGCCAAATGATGCACCAGTTTATCACTGAAAAACATTAGAACAAGGGAAAACAAAATCAACTTGTACTTTAAACATAGTCATGGCATGTATATGAGCTATTCATTTCTGACCTCATTTGCATCCTTGAAATGTTCGTCTGTATTTTTCTTTGGCCATTTGACTCGCCAGCATCTGCATCCACCAAAAAAAAAGAAGAATGATGGTTTTTCTAAACAAATTTGCGAAAATCATTCTCATGTAACGAAGGAAACAGTATTATCAGCAGACAAGCTATGCACCTTTCCCTTCCAAGGCGGCGTGCCAGCTCTTCAGCCAATGCTTGACCCGGTGGATCTCCATCAGTGGCAAGTATTATGCGAGATACCTACAGAAGTACAAGTCAAAACTTGCATCTTTAAATTGATGGGTAGCACTCACTAGCAGTACAAGTTATTTTTACCAACCTTATCCAAGTACTCTTTGCAATTCCAGAGATACTGATATTTTGTGTCCTAGCTTCACAGATGCATATAAGTGGGAATCAGATAGATTTCCAGTACAAAAGGAACCAAATATTATTAACATGGACAATGAGAATACTGGTTTAATTTGGCAAGGTCTCTGAATGCTCGTTTGAGAAATTAACAGTACTTTATTAATAAGGTTACAGAAGAACAGAAAAAAAAATAGCAATTAGCATTCAAATGATTTTTAATCACAAAGGTGAGGATTGCATTCAGTCTATGTGTAGAAGTGTTTTCACACTAATGCTATTTCTCCCTACATAAATAAGCCTTATGGGGTCACATGCATGGATCCTTTTCCTCCATTTTGTTTTCCAATGGACATGACTAGATTCAATAATGATGTCAGACAAATTTGGATTAGTGTCTTATGGAGGATTTGTTGATAGAATTAGAGAGATAGTTAAGAGATGAATCAGGGTTTAAGTTGCATGTATGCAGAATTGGGATTGATTGAGGATGTGGAATTGGGATTTTAACCGTAATGTGAATGGTAATCTGGGATTACTGTAGCAATCAAAAATACTTCAGGAGGAAGAAGAAAAGAGAGCAAGGAAAAAAAAAGGGCAACAACCCTTAAACTATATCAAATACTCATAATTCAATTATTCAAAGTCCTCCCACTGCATAGAATATATAAACACCAAATACTCATAATTCAATTATTCAAAGTTCTCCCACTGCATAGAATATATAAACACCAAATATAGTCCTAAACTAATAGGAAAACATAATTACAAACTCCTAACTAATATTCTAGTTTCTAAATAAACTAAGATTTCTAAATAGCACTAAAAATCCTAAGAGAAATACCTAAATATAGACTAGTTTTACCGGAATTATCAAAATAAACATAATCACGGATTAAATAACTATAATTTCTCAACTTCTCTATCATTGACTGCATCAAATAATAAATAGTAATAAACATTGCAGACAAAAATCTGAATTTTAAAGTGTTGACACAGACCTCCTGGTTAGGTGGTAATTCCTTTGGAGAAACTGATGGAGGTGCACCATCAGGGACACTCACACAATTCCGAAATCCAGCTTCTTCCATTGCAAGCTTGTCCATTTCACCTTCAACCTACAATCAGAATAAATTGATAAGCATCATGAGAGGTAACTAAGGAATTTCTCACAAATTGAAAGGCAGACACAATACAATGATGATTTCATCTGCTCCCTTTATATCATCTAGCCCGTAAAATACTTTTTCTGTATCCTTTTCCTGAAATAAAAGCAGAATAGTAATGGATTAGAAACACATTACTTCAAATTAAATATCAAATAAATACTCCTTGTGCCTTTCACCTGAAATAAATGCAAATTAGTAAAGGATCAAATAAGCACTACTAAAAAATTCCTTTGAGAGATTGAATGTGACAAGGATACCATCATAAGAATTTACTGAAAGGCTGAATGAAACAACCCAAGCAGTAAAACATGAAGTTCAAGTTTAAATAAGGATAAAAAAAAGTTCAAGCACAAACATAGAGGAAGCAAATCTTAAAATGAAGAAAAACATAAATCATGAAGTTCTCACAAAAAGTCTCCCTCATCAGTGATGCACGCAAATTACTAGTCTCTGAGGTGTTTGACACCAATCAAGGAAAGTTCAATGATCCCTCTAGTAATCATTCAAGAGAGATTTCCCGGTAGGAATTCATCCAATGGAGATTCAAAATACAAGGTCTTAAGATTTTAAAATGATGGTAATGATTGATCGGAACTAAATATAGAAGTTCAATAATACAAGCCTAGGCATTTTTTTATATAGAAAAAGTAACATTTATGACAAGAACCTGCCAAAATCTCTTGTTGATGTCCCGATACTTGCAGCTTACAAGCACTCCATTCCGTCGATAAGTGAAAGCAATAGCAACCTGCCAATGAAATGTCTAGAATTATTAGAAGGGGCAGAAGCAGTTCACATTTAAACTGAAATGACAAGAACATATTATCCAAACAAATTAATCAATATTTGAAATAGGCAACAGAAAATACCCCCCACCCCTTCTTCTCCTTACACATATGAACCAAGGAACAACTTTAAAATCTCTTCTTGTACTGATCATAAAAGGGAGATATAACTTTGTTTCCATTTATAAAGGTGAAAGTAGCAAAATTTTTGCATTTTATGTATATAAAAAAAAGAAGATAAATTCACCCAAAATTCCATTTAGTTTATCCATGATTATGGTTCATTTGAATTTACAACTATTAAAGGTTCATAGGAATCTTCACACTACAATTAATGATTAAACATAAGAAGTATTCTTGTTGTTTCAGTAGTGTTGTGAACCTGGCCACGGTCGCCATAACCTTTCTGCATAACTTGATTTCTCGCCAGCGTCTCTGCTGATATTAACCGCTCCTTGAAATAACAAACAAGCTGAAACAATGCCAAAAATAGTTATATGCCTTGCATTGCAATAAGAAAAAGGCAAATAGATTGGTTGAGAACGTGAAGAATGTAGCTAAACTGTCTCTCATTTCCCATCCCAGTGAAAATTAGTTATGCTAAAAACATTTCCTGGAGATGTTCCTGAAAATCAATATGAAGGAAGTGCTCCCAAATGCGGACAACTATCTCGACCACAGGCACATCAAGAGACTGAACTGGCCAGCACCTTTACAAGTGGACTAACCATCACCCAAATCAGCATAATAGAAAACAAGATTAGTATTAAAACACAAAGGTAAAAAGATAACGCAACAACCTCGTCGCATAACGGTTCCAATTCCAGACTCTGCTCTGTGATTTCTCTTATCTCCTTAACTTTGGAAAGTTTGAGTGAGGTTCCATATGTAGACTTGCTACCTGCAAAGGGCTGCAGCCAAAGGAGGAGTTTTCAGGCAAATGATTTTCACTGCTATATGACCAAATAGTTTTACATGCAACACAGACAAGAAATTCTTACTTTTGTTCCACCATTCCACCCACATTTTGCTCGAAAGCAATTCCAGGATGCATTTCCCCTAGAAATCAAAGATGCCCCAAGTTGACAATTTTATAATCACCACATATAAAAATGATTCACGAAAAGTGCAAGAGCATACCCATCCGCACTGATGAAAAGAGAAAAGGATTTCTCTTTTGAACCACCGCCTTTGCACTAACACAAAAAACAGCAACCACAAATAAGTACAATTTCTAAACATTGCAATCAAACTTAATAAAAGGAATACCTGATAGCACAGAAACTGAGACTTTACACCAAATTTAGCAGATCATTCCCATGTCCAAATTTTTTTGCAAAGAAAATTTATTTCAAAGCTCAAACATTTTATTAATGTTCCTTTGTTTCAAAACAAAAAAATATCTTTCGCAAGCTGAAGCAATCAGCTAATGTGACTGCATTAACTACTTATATCAATTTCGAGCAAAATAAATCTCATCAAATCTTTTACTACTTGGTTCTTTTCTAATATCAATTGTCAATATCTAATTTTAAAATTTGCTTTCGCATGATAAGCACACAGTCAAATCTTATAGACAACTCCTTGACAAAGCGAAACTTTAACATTGCAACAATAAGTAACACGCAAAGATCTTTACCATTGGACAAGTTAAGGCATTGTACTGTCCAGGAGCAAAGTGATCTAGTTCAATCCCCACCTCTGCTAATTTAAACCTTAAAATCTCCAACTTTGATTTCTTCACTTCTGGGTCCAAACCATAAACTGAAAACCAGACCAAAAAACACACAAAAATACCACATCAACCCTCTAAAACACGCATTTATCTTCACATGAACATACAAATTCATATACACTAACCTTTCTAAAAAAAACAAAACAAAACTTTCAGCCTTATCCAACAAAAGCCAAGAACCCCACGTAACAGAAACAAAAACCCATCTCAAAAAACACGAAAATGCATAAGATAAATACCTGGGGCAGAAAGAGGAGAAAAAGGGAGGCCATTAGTTTGAGTAAGCAAAGAACGGCTAAACTTAGAGGTGGGTTTTGAAGAACAAAAAACAGGTGACAATCTTTTAAAGGTACGATATTGTTGTTTATTTGAAGAAGGTAACAGAGGCAAAGGAGTAGGAAAAGTACTAGTGGTGGGTTTAAGCAAGAATTTAGAGCCCATGTAGTAGTGAAAAGAAGATAAAAAAGCAAGCTTTTTGTTCAAATTGACGTGAGGTTTGTGAATGGCAAAAGCAAGCATCTTTTTCTCTCTCTCTCTTTTGGATTCTCTATGGTTCTTGTTGTAGGTGTTTCAGCAAGGGCTGTTCTTCCATGGGTGAGAGTGGAAGATAGAGGAGGGAAAGGGCTGAAAACAGGGTTTAAGGGTTTCCGGGTTCTGTCTGTCGTTGTCTTACCTGTTTTATTTTATTTTTATTTTATCTTTTACACTTCACCTTTTTAATAAAGTTATTAAACCCGCTAACCCGGTTCAAAAACAACATTATTTTAATATAAAAAGAACATTAATTTAAAAAAAAAATGAAAATGAGTTTTGACCTAATCATTTTGATGCGGTTTGGTTGAACAAGTTACTGAATTAATACTAAGCAGATTTAATATTATTATTTTTCAAAATAAAAGAAAATGATTAATTAATTTAAAAAAATTAATAAATGAAACTTTATGTGGCTGTCAGTCTAAGCAGATTTGATTGAAAATGATTAATTCTATTTGTTAGCTACTTAGGATTGTATAATTATTATTTCTTAAAAATAATTTATGTTTGAAATATATATTAAAAAAATTTAAAAATTATTTTTCATATTAACATATCAAAATAAATTAAACATATAAAAAAATTAAGATTTTCCGAAGCATTTTTTTGAATAAAAAAACAAATACATACTTAATTCTCTTTCAGGTTGAAACCCGCCCGAATAACTAACCAGATTGCTTTCCTTTTCTTTTCATTTCTTTGTTGGCTCTTTTGCCACTTGTATTTTAAAACAATCTCATTAACACCCTTCTCTTTCCCAATCTTTTTCTATTTTTTTAATATAGTTTTTGTTTTCAATTAACTCAATTTAATATTTATCCATAATTTTTTATGTTAAAAAACTATTTTTCTCAATGAAAAATATATATAAAAAGAGGAAATTATAATTAAAATGTAAAATATAATTTTGAAAGTGTTTACGTGTTGGTCTACAAAAACTAGTGGAAGGAGCTAATTTCAAATAAAACATAGTTTGAGAGCAATCAAATCCAAAATTCAAAGTTGAGGGACTAATTGGAATTCTTAACTACTGGACTAATGGGTCATTAGCAAGGGACCTAATTGACAAAAAAGTGCAAAATTAAGAGACCATTAATTAAGTTGAAGCGTTGAGGCTGCAGATAAATCATATTGAGGAAGATAGCATGCGCATTTTAATCAAACTAAATGGTGAATCTCAAAGACTTTAATCTATACAATAAAAGATTGATCAGAATTCTAAAACAAAATAGACGAACATAGAAGAACAAGAATATATTTAATTAAAATAAAAAGATACATAAAACAAATTTATCTCGAGAATTTCTTCAGATAGTAACCACACATTAACACTTAAACAAAAAAAGTCTTGTACATTGGAATATTAATTATGAAATGGGAAACAAAAGGAGTTTTTTTTGTCAAATATCTAATTGGTTTTATCAATTTTGTCTTCAAGAGAAAATACATGCAAACCCCAAAAGGACATGCTCTCCAAAGTGGAACTCAACCACACTGCCAGCAGCTAAACCAGATCTAGTTAGAGTGAAAATCTTCATGTTACATATAAATTTCCACATGTGGCATCTCATCACAGGTGACCTTGTATCTGCATCATGATGCCTCAGGGCTTTCTTCTTCCTGGTGTTTAGCACCAAACACAGCTTCAGGACTCGTAGCATAACATTCTGTGCTGGTGCAAAGAAAAGTGCACTTTCCAAGTAAAGAAGAAGAAATTGTGCAAAGGGATTCTGTCTTCTTGTCTGCAGATGGTTTTCTTCGGCGGGTAGGCTTTGGAGAACACCAACTTTAAGATTTGAAACTATTTGTCCTTGATCCTCAACCATTTCCAATCTGTCAGAAATTTCAATAAAAATAACCACCACATGTCAGTCTTAGACATGAAAGATCAGTATCTTGAGCGTTAGTGTATTACTATACACCAGAAATGTTGTGGCATCATCAATCTACGAATTGCAACAAAATGAGAAATCTCAACTAAAAGTTACGAAACAAAATATGTACTTGAACTTTGCATGTTTGTGGTACAAATTGTGCAAATATCATAAAGAAATTTTGTTTTCAATCTAAATATAATCCTGAAGTTACCTAATTCAGACGATGTAGCCGACAAGCCTCATATTTTTCTGCAGTTTGAATTACTTCCTTCAATGCAGCTGGTCCCAAACACTTCAGAACCTGTAACCATCAACAGAACAAAGACAACATGCAGATGCTAATATTCAGTTTATTCTGCAACATCACAAGGACATAATTAATATGTTTACAGTTACATTACCAATACTATCATCTCTGCTATAAATGGTTAAAAAGCATAGAAAGATCCAAGTTTTATAGATGATAGTAGCATCATCAGCAGGCATAGTTCTCAGCCCTCAGGCTTAATCTCTGCTCCCAAGGATTGAGAGTTTTGTCTTGTTTATCATCATTTGAACATTAGCCCTAGCATCCTTTTACCACAAAAAGTCGAAATGGTTGTCTATGATCTTTTTTTAACATAACCTAAATTTCAAAACCAAATGAACTTTCCAGAGCATATAATGAAAATGCACAAACCTCATTTGCATCTTTGAAGCACCGTGAGTCATCTTTCTTCGGCCAACGTACCAACCAACATCTGGTGAAGTCCAGGAAAAAGAAAGGCATAACAGGAATGAGTTTGAAGTAAAGCCTATTTTGGTGGCAAGATCAAACTGCTTCGTTGTGTGACATGGCAGGACATCGCAGTATAATTTCAAAGGTACAGACTCATAATGTGTTACACAGGTTCTATTTAGCTAACTATTCCTTTTCCATTACAGATCACAACCCATGTGTGCTACATAAAATAAAAGTATGGAGCTCCAATGATGAAACAAAAAGAACAGACGAAAAGCTAGCTATAAAAGAAAATGAAACCCTTCTCAGTAAGACAAAATAAGAGATATAAAGAAGAAACCAGTAAAACCTAGGAAACCTAGATGGCTCTCAAAATCTGAACTGCTTATTGCATATCTATTGTATGTGCTCTTTATATGGTAGCATATACAAGTTTCAGAAATACCCCCACTTGAGCTAATAAAACATAATAAGCCTTGTCACCTGATCAACCAGCATAAATCTAATAGTTTCACCAAACTGACCCTATTCCTGTGTAAAAGATAATTTCTGACCATATCATTCAGGTTTCATCATGGGATAGTTATCACCTTTCTTTTCCCAGCCGGCGTGCTAGCTCTTCAGCCAACGATCGCCCACTTGTGTCGCCATCAGTTGCCAGGACAATGCGAGATAGCTAAGAGGTTTATATGTAAAAAGAACAGAGTAATTAAGAAATTAACACAGGAAGAAAGTCTGAAGGATCACTTCATGTCCAACTCATGTTCTGCCCAAAGATGCTTACTTTATCCAAGTACTCTTTGCTGTTCCATAGATACTGATACGCTCTGTCCTAGCTTCACACATGCATTGATACACAAAACAAACTAAAGTAAATTAATGATAGAATAGACATCAAAATCTGTGAGAAAAGGTAAGATAGCACAAGAACCATAATGTAAAATGTACAAGCTGGAAAGAGAGAATATTGTGTACTTAGCAATAAATAAGAGATACATTTTGAAGAAAAAACAGTAAGCTTTATGGCCTAATTAGATTCTCAGTTCAGTAGGAAGAAATACAGTTGTTTCACCTTGAAGAAAGAAAGAAAGAACATATAGTTAAATCTTAAAACAAAAACATGCCGATGAAATTTATCAGTCTCAATTCAAACCTTCTGTATGGATGGTAAATCTTTTGCAGAAACTATTTGTGGTGCGCCACCAGGAACACTAACACAATTACGGAATCCAGCTTCCTCCACTGAAAGCTTATCTATTTCCCCTTCAACCTTAGACAACCAAAGTAATAACAATCAGGACAGAGAGAAGTTTCAATATCCAGTTAGAAGAGGGCAAATAAGGTGAAAGCATTTACAATAATAATTTCGGTGGCTTCATTTATGTCATCTAGTCCATATAACCATTTTCTTGTGTCCTTCTCCTGAAAAGGAGTTACACAAATATGATAAGTCAAAAAAACAAAAACAGAATAAATCTAGGGTTTATTTTAATAATATCTCAAACATCAACCCCATCTTGAGCTTGCCAAAACATCACCACTGCATGTCAATTTTAAAATGCAGGATAAGCTTAGCATATTTACCTGCCAAAACCTTTTCTCCATGGTTCGGTATTTGCAACCAACAATCGCCCCATTTTGTCTGTATGTAAAAGCAATAACATACTGCAACCAACAGTAATTAGAAGCAATCACATTCTTAGAGTTGGAAGTTCTTGAGACAGATCATTAAGCTGAACATCAAATAAAAATGTTAAAGATATGATCTCATCATTCTTCCCTCTTTTACATAAAACAGCCATCGTTAATCCTAGTTTCAGTCCTTCACCCTTGTCTTTGGTGGTAGAAGTACAAAATGCGGCTAGAAATGGCCTTTACTTTAGTTCCTGCCTTAACCTAACATATGTTCTAGAGCAAGGAATGCATTGCACAAACAGGAAGATCAAAGAACTTGTTTTGCCTTTTGAATTATCCTGGATAGCTGAATCCAAATTTATCACTTCATGTTTGAGAACCAGAATAAGAGTTGAAGCTAGAAATAACATCACAAAATTAGAGAAAGGGAACATAGCCTAGAAAACCTATATTGTTGCCTACTCAATCCAGAATCATACGAGCAATTTGGCTACTCAATTGAGCAAAGGCTTAGGTCACAGTTGTCTCACTTATTCCCTCAAGTAAACGATTGCAAATACTAGGCTAATAGTCCCAATCAAATTTCTTGGACAATTATTAAGGGCATAACTGCCCCAAAGGATTAAAAAGTAAGTTTAGAAAATGATGAGGGGTATCTTCACATTTACCATATGAGCATTAATCCTAAGCCATTTTCTCTTCTCTTAACTACGTTTCTTCCAGCAAATTAAAGCATACATTGAAAAGTTTTTATCTCATGGTGAAACGTTAAAGTAAAAATGGTAAGTAGTGCAATGCTCCAAATGATACACTTTAGGGACCTTATCACCGGACATCTGCATAACAGCATTTCTCCGCAGAGTTTCCTCAGAAATCATTCTTTCACTAAAGTATGCGATCAGCTGGTAAAAAAAAAAATTATAACCAACATAAATAACATTCCACCAGTCAATTCAATAAGACTTGGCTAGAAAATTTAAAAACTACACTAGAATATTCTGTGAATAATAATCAGTATACCTTGTCACCCAATGGTTCCAAAACTACGTTCTCTGGGGTTACTTGCTTGGAGGACTTAACTTTAAAAATTTTGTTCATTCCAGCGATTGGCATCCTGCTATCAGCAAAGGCCTACAATAAAAATTTGAGAATGGCTTAAGAATCTCCCACTTCCAATTACCCTAAAATTCGAATGAATTTTCACATTGCATCTTCACCTGGCCTGTCCATCCACAACCAGTCCCGAAACATCTCCACATTGCAACATCCCTACAACACCCATTATCAAAATCCTTTAAATGTTTCCAATGCAATGCATTTCCAACTATACTAGAAAGTACAAGCAGCAGCTTACACATCTTGGGTGATATTAAATGATAAGCTCCTCTCCATGGTCTTGCCACCTTTGCACTGTACAAAAAATTAACCACTCAAAATATCAAAAAAAAAAGTTACAAAAAAGCAATAATTTTGTTTCAAACAATCATGGTATCCAATATCCATGTCTACACAAACATAAATATCATGTTTATGGTCATAGCAATACACTACAAAGCAAGACTATGTACCACATAAAAAATTTAAAAAGTGGTTTCATCTCACCCTGGGACAAAGCAAGTGATAGTACTGTCCAGGAAAGCAAGAATCATCACATTTAATCCCAAGAACCTCTATTTTCTGCTTTAACACCCTTACTTTATCACTATCAACCATACCCTCCCCCTCTTCAATAGCCTCCTTTATATAACCATTAGCTTCAACAACAAAAAAAAAAAAAAAAACCATAATTTATCAACTTTCAATTCTCTCAAAGGAACATAGAAACACACACTTTGAGGGGAAAAAAAGGTTAAGGCAAAGAACTAAATACCTGAGTGTAAAGCTGGAATCCTGGTAGTTTTAGAGTAAGACCACACATGACTAATTAATCTTGTTGATTTTGGTGTTGAGAAATTCTTGTTTATGAACAAGAAGTGTACTTCAGAAGAGAAGCGACATAACTGATTAGTGAGACTGAGAGCTGATGTTGCCATTCTTTCTTCTGTTGTTCTAGGTCTACAGTTTTACTTCACCAGCCACTCATCAAAGTTTTATCCCTTTTTTTTCGCTGGCAGACATCTTCTGAAACTTTTTGGGCAGAAGCCTATGATGGGTTTTCAAAGTCTCATATGCTGTCCTTGTTTTATATTCGATTTCTCGATTTAGTCCCTGTATAATAATTTAGTCAGCTGAAAACCCGATCCCTTTTCTGTGGCAATCAATTGAGCTCTATCAATCTTTCTGCTTTTATCCAATTATTCTATTAACTGAATTGAGGTGCAATTTTTATGTCAAGTAAGATTTTTTGCTTAAAGTTATAATATGAAAAGTAAAAGGAAAAATTATAACTTCATGTGGCCCCATTTGGATACAGAGATTTCTTCCCCATGATACCTGATAAACAATTGGTTAGAAGTTGTGTGTCGAAGTAGATAACTGCAACTAAAAAAAACAGTGTTTCGTTGACCAAATTATATGTAAGGGCTAAAGTGACTGATTAGGGATAAATCAGGGGTGCAAATATAGTCTTAGCCCCTAATTGTTTTCTTGTCAGCAGCTGAGCCCAAGTAACCATCCTGTCTCTGGCCCGATAAAGTAAACAAAATAAAGATTAAAACTTTGAGAGAGAGAAGACAAGAGAACCTCTCATAAACCCTAAGTATAATACTCAATAAAGATTGAAGCTTTAGCATATTGTAACGTCCTGTCTCTTGACAAACTTGTCTTTGATAAGGTTAGTTACGCAAATCTTGTTATTTTGTTAGAGAAGGATTTGACAGTATGGGTTAGGACTTAACTTGCAAAGATTTCATCTATTATTTGTGTGTCTGAGTTGTTAATTCAATTGGCATGAAATAAGAACATTGTTTGTTGGGTTGTTGCTATTTTGTCTGTTTTCATGGAACTTATAGCAGATAGCTCTAGCTTAGTACTCTGTTTTCTCATTGTTGTTGAATTGTTTTATTTATGTTGTTTTGGTAATTTCTAATCTAATTTTAATCTTAATCTTAATGGCTTTCAGATTATTTTTTGTTTAGTTTTAGGTAACAATGCCAAGAAAGCCAACAAGGCGTCGTAGATCATTGATAGCGAGGCCCTTGACCTTTGCTCCGTTTTCGCGTTCACTTGCTCATCTTCATTCTACATTCATGCCAAAGCATCAAATGCTTGGCAGTAAAGTCCCTGGGTCTCCCTCCCACAATGAAGGTATTATCTCTTTGGAACATCGTTCTACTGTAATTTGAAATGTATTAAACTTGGTGTTCCTGATTCGATTAGCTTGACATTGTATCAAGGTGGTGCAGTGGTTAAGAAGACTTCAAAAGAAAAGATTGAGCAGTCTGAGTCTTCTGAGGAAGAAGAGTTTGGGGTTTGTTATTTATTTTGGTGATGCTGCCTTCTTTTGTGTTAGTTTGGCTTTTTTTATTATCTTAATGTGGTTCGATGTGTATCTTTTGAAGGGAGAGGTCCAAGCAGACTTTGCATTCTTTGATCCAAAACCTGACGACTTTCATGGAGTGAAGATCTTGCTGCAATCCTACCTTGATAATACGGAATGGGATTTGAGTGGTTTTGTAGACTTGATATTGGAACAGACCACAGTAGGGACGGTTGTTAAAATTGAGGATGATGAAGATAATGGACTTTTCTCTGTTGTTTCTGCCCTCAACTTGGGGAGATATAAGGTAAGTAGCTTGCACCTTTGTTTATCCTGCACACAATGTCAATGGCTAATGTCATGTCAATTAAAATGTAGTATATCATTATGGGAAGTTTGCTCTCATTATTTAGTGAGATATGAGGCATCATGCCTCTTCTTTTTTGTAAAGATCCCTAAACCTGAATCCTACTATGGCCAATGCTTAGCTACAACATCGGGTAAACCTGAATCCTACTATGGCCAATGCTTTGCTACAACGTTGATTCATCTTAATTTGAAACCCAACAGGCATAGGTTTGTGTGAAATTACCTTCTTACCGATTTTGTTAATGTTGCCCACTCTGGTGTAAATAGTGTTTTAGGTGGTTGTTGCCTGTTTATTAGCCAACAATTAACATCCCTTCAAATCTGTTACATTTCGACTGCACTGGCTAAGGAATGTCTTGCTCTTACAGGATCATAAATGTATTGCAGATCTCAAGGAGTACCTGCTCAGACTATGCCTGGAGAAAAGCATAAAAGGAGATCTGAGAGTTCTTTTGGGAGAACAAGCACATAATGTGGGTCTTTTGGTCTCTCGGCGAGTTGTTAATCTTCCACCCCAGCTTTTGCCACCTCTTTATGATGCTCTGTTTGATGAAATCTCTTGGGCTACAGAAGATGAGGTTAGATAAGATATGAGATGGGTGAGCTTAATAAATATGTTTCTTTACATGCTGGAGAGAACTCTTTCTAGCTAACTTCTTGTTTCATTATTTGAAGCCAACAGAGGAGCTCCGGAATTCCTTCTGTTTTAATTCCTATGTACTAGTTAGCAAAATGTACAAGGTATGTCTGTCCTGGATTCTTCCTCCTCCTCTTTGTACTTCCATTATGGTATGTCTGTCCTGGATTCTTCCTCCTCTTTGTACGTCCATTTTTGTTCCTTCATGATCAAATCAACACTCTTTTCTCTCGCTACATTGCAGCACAAGAATGCAGACAAGAAAAACCAGCTAAGTAGTGATAGTGAGGAAGCAATTATATATGTGAATCCTGAAGATGAAATTTTTCACAAGGTACATATTCTTTTACTTTTATTGATAGTATTTTGCATCTCGTTCTTTCACTGATTGTTGCCAGTTACATTTCAGCTCAGCTTGTGGTCCTTCAACTTTCCTTTTCATGCCGAGCAGGTTACAGCTCGTGAGGTTCGTAGTAATAATGCTATTATCTTGAAGAGGTTACATTGTTGATTGCATTTTGGAGTGTACTTCAAACTTAATGCTAGTGATTTTGAACTTAATGATAGAACCGGTGGTACTCTTATTTGTAAAAAAATTGTGATTTTTTACTGTTTTGTTGTTATTTCCTAGCATAGCTGTCTACAGTATTCTTTTTCTCAACTTCCCTAGATGAAGAACCTCTAAATATCAGTGAGCTACTGTTGTCAAACCTCAGTTGGTTTTTGTTGTGCTGTTTTGGTGACCAGGTCTTTCAGCACTACGTTATTGCTTCCCTTGGACATTTACTTTTAACATTGATGGCTTGAATAATAGAACTGTTAGCTAATTATTTTGATAATTTACAGCTAAAAAACTACCGGCCAATGGGATTAGTAATGGCTGTCGAGGCAGATAAAATTTCTACATTCCGAGAGCAGCTTCATTCATTGATTGATGAGCCATAAATTCCTATTGTAAGGTGCATCAAATTTCAATTCACAAGTCCTTAGTTATTATTTTTTTCTTCTGACATTTGTGAAAAAACAAAATCAATTCTAGTGGTTGATCTTAATTGTATCTGTAGGTGTCTCAGGTGCCAAGTTTTGATTTCTTCCCAGATGGAAGCAATTTTGCAGCAACCTGGTTTACAAGACAAGTTTATGGAACTGTTAGACAGGCAGGACGACATTTTTTGTTTTGTTTTCTACACATTGTGTTATTTTCTCTCCTTTTTTATACAATTTGTCCCATTTTTATTGATGGTACCAGGCCAGAAACTGAACAGCATACGCATTTATACGAATGACTTCATTTCTTTAGTATTGTTTCATAGAATGAAGGCATGTTTGAACATCACAAGGTTAATGAACTCCATGTTAGAACAAATAGTGAAGTGGTGGTTTTTTTCTTCTTTCCAGGATCATCAAGCCTTGCATGGGGTAGAATTGTCCTTTTCTGATAGTCAAAAAGTCATTTAGAAATTATTGAATAAAAGGCAGGTAGGTTCTTGACATTTATTTAGCATGGTAAAATTACTTAATCATCTTTAAAATTAAAATTTTCTTAACTTTGTTCTAGGGTTTTATAAACATTTTCTTTTTAAAAAAGCAGAAATTACTATTTTAACTAGGGTCATGGGCTTCTTAGGGTACTTTAGTCTTTTAAATTTAGTTATTTTATAATTCTCAAGTTTTATTAGGGGTGATAAGGTCAATTACTAAATAAAAAAGTTTTAAAAAAATCGAGGTGTGTTTACAATGGTTGCATGTTTTGAATGGTGTGTGCGGTGTTGTTCGATGGTTTCAATCTAACTCGAGGGATAGTGACCAAAACGTCTCGACGGCCTCTCTATGTTTAGGTGGTGAGTGGTTTTTTCCCCCCTCTTTCATTGCAGGCATGGTCAAAAGGTCATTTACAAATTGAATGGAAGGCATGTGGGTTTTTAACATTTATTCAGAATAGTAAAATTATTTAATTATTTTTAAAATTAAAATTTTATAAACTTTTTTTTAAGTAGTAAATTACTATTTTAACCTTGGTTATGGGGTTCTTATGATACTTTAGTATTTTAAATTTGGTTATTTATAATTTTCAAGTTTCATTAGAGCTGATAGGATTGATTGCTAAATAAAAAAAAATTAAAAAAAAATTAGAGAAGCATGAACAATAGTTGCATGCTTTAGATGGTTCGTATGCTATCGTTCGATGGTCAAACTCTAGCTTTCGGAGTAATGATTGAAGCGTCTCAATAGCCCCTCCATGTATAGGTGGCAAGCATAATACACTTGTCTCTGATTTGGCAAGTATGATTTTCTGTTTTCTTTTTTCCTCTCTTTCATTAACATCAAAAAGTTAATGAATTTCATGTTAAAATAAATAATATAGTGGTGATTTTGTTATTCATTTCAAGATCATCAAATCTTGCATTGGATAGAATAATCTTTTTCTAATAATAAAAAAGTCATTTACAGGTTGAATAGAAGGCAAGAAGGTTTTTAACATTATTCATCATAGTAAAATTACTTAATTATCTTTGAAATTAAAATTTTCTAAACATAGTTTTAAGGCTTTATAAACCTGTAATGTTTTTTAAAATAATAATAAATTACTATTTTAACCTTGATCATGGGCTTTTTTATTTTTTACTTAATTTAAACAGAATTAAATTACTTCATTGCATTTTGAATTAAAAAAGAAACTTGTCTTTGTTTTTGGGGTGCTTTGGTCTTTTAAATTTGGTTATTTTGTGATTCTCAAGTTTAAGATCAATTGCTAAGTAACAAGGTTAGAAAACAAGCTGAAGTTGCGTGAACAATGGCTACAGGCTTTGAAAGGTGTGTGCAACATCTTTCGATGGTTGAAATCCAAGTTTGGGAGTAATGAACGAAATATCTCTTGGTGGCCCCTACACACATAGCTGGTGACCATGATATAATTGTCTTCGGTTTTGCGAGTGTGGCTTTTTTCTTTTCTTTTCTCTCTTTTATTGATTTTTTATTGGCCTTTTAAATTTTTAAAATAATCCTTTAATTTTATTTTTTTTATTTTTATTTTTATTATTTGTTTTATTTAAAATAATTTATGAAGTTAGAATTTTTTTTTCAATTTCATTTTCCATGGATTTTTTCATTAGTCAAATTTGATTATTATTCTTTTGATTATTATTTGTTTTATTTAAAATAATTTATTAAGTTAGAATTTTTTTTTCAATTTCATTTCCCATGAATTTTTTCATTAGTCAAATTTGATCATCATTTTTTTTATTATTATTTGTTTTATCTAAGATGGTTTTTTAAAATTAATTTTTTTTTTTACAATTTCATCATTTAATTTTTTTTCTTATCAAATATAATCCTTTTTTTTATTACTATTTTTTTACCTTAAAAAGTTTTTAAATTAATTTTTTTATAATTTCATCCTATAACATTTAATTGATCTAGAGTTCAAATTTTTGATTGAGCATGTTTCTAGAATTTAATGGGTTACAGGTTTGAAAGATTAACTCAAGTTTATGAGATTCACCTGGATTTGTTTGTCTCCCTTTCTTTTAAGCTTATGTTTTTCGATTTTGATCCTCCAATATTTTTTTCACTTTTTATGAGATTTTTCATTCGTTTTTAAAATAACACAGATTATTTCAGTTTTTTTTTTTTGCAAGTCTCTAATAAATTTATCTTTTTTAAAAGAAATTTTTATTTTTTTAATTTAATTTAATTAATTAATTTTATCATTTAACATTAAATTAGTCAGGTACTGAGCTTTTTGGTTGAGCTTGAGACTAGAATTTAAAAGGTTCATCCAGACATACTTGATTTTTTTTTGTACTTTCCCCCCTATTTTCTATGGGTTTTTTTAATCGATTTGAACATAACATAGGTTACCTCATATTTTTTGTTTTTGGCCTTTTGTTGAATTTGTCTTTTTCAAAAGGATTTTTATTTTAAAATTTAATTAATTAAGTACAAGTATAAAATTTTCATTTTATGGTGTTTTATTTTGTTCGCTTTCCATATAATTGTTCTAACAACGATTGCGATCTCTTTCAATTAACTAATTAAATCTTAATTTTTTTAAAAAATTAATATTGCATAAACAAATTTTTTATGTTAAAAAAAATTAACTTACAATATAGCACGAACCATTTAACTAATATTAGCTAAATGCTCAAATCTAAAATTAAAAAATTAAACCTAGTATTATAAAAACCAATCCAATTTTATTAACATGAAACTGGACTTGGATCGAGTTTCTGTATTTATAAACACTAAACCAATAAATACTTGTGAATTTCAACAATTTTCTCTTGGTAAGTAACATCTACTTTCACATCTTCAACAAGATATTAATATAACCTCAATTTGTAATTTTATTTTATTATTTTGCTAATTATATTTAAATTAATATTTATTCATATTATCCAATTTAGGTTTAACATGAAAAGTGTTCGCAAATAAATTTTTTTTTATCAATCACTACTAAAGAAAAAATAACTCATTCAACAATTAAATAATTATTATGGCAACACGAAAACAAATAATTAAAAATAATTTGAAATCATTATTTTGTTATAACTTTTTAAAAAATTTCATCAAAATCAAGTGAAAAATAGTTAATATTAACATTAATCATTCTTAGCAATAAAAAATAAAAAATAATTTGTTAAAACAAAGCAAAATTAAAGCATGAGTAACTGCTAAGGATAAGCAAAAAAACAAAAAAATCAATTAAATTGAGAAAATAAAATAAAAAACTGAAAAACGGAACCATGAAAAAACTAATTAAACCAATTAAAATTTAAAAAAACCCAGCCAATTTAATTTAATTTAGGTTTTATAAGCAAAAACCCTAAAAAACTAAACCGAATAAAAAAACCCGGCCGGTTTGATACGGTCTTGGTTTTATAACAATTTTTTCTTCAAAATCAAGAGAAAAACACCTAATATTAACATTAATCAATCTTAGCAATAAAAAATGGAAAATAATTTGTTAAAACAAAGCAAAATTAAAGCAAGAGTAACTGCAAGGTTAATTAATTAGGAAGCAGTAATATACATATATAGTAGCCGCCAAGCAACGTAACGGTTTATAGAGAATTAATGGGAAATCCTAGCTGCTAAATAAACAAGAAAAAACCACCTGAAGTATAGTTTAGAGTGGGTAATACTTGAGATTCGTCCCTATATTCTTGTTAATATTTTAATATTGTCCTTGTACCAAATTATTTCTTAATTTAACCCCTACACACCAAACCTCTGTCAATAATATTGTCTCTGATCATGACCCATTTCCGAACAAGTTCTTGTCAATGGTCGACCCAGTCGCACATCGACATCTTGTAGTGTTAATAATTACGGGTCGTGTTTCTTGATATTTATATTCTACTCGTTGTTCATCAGGTAAAGGCCAACCCAACTGCGAAACTACGTGGTTTGGTGTTACCGATGGAGAACGGTGTGTAGGGATGATATTAAGAAATAATTTAGCGCAAGGATGATATTGACAAAGAAACAAGAATGCAGGGACAAATCTAATGTATTTCCCAAATTAAGGCTCCCCAATTATTAGGAGTTGGTTACTCCATCTTTAAGCCCATAATCCCCTCATTAATCTCCTACAAAAACTCTAACTCCCCACTTCCCCACCTCTCCCCCTCTCTGTCACATAACCATAATATTTAGCAAAGTCTTTTCTGTTTCAAGCTGTTAGTCTTTGTGTTAGTGTGATTAGTTTGATAAGGTTGGTTAGTGAGTGACTTCAGGTCTTCTTGAATTAAAAGGGACAATATCTATGGTATCTCTCTTTCTTTACGTCTCATTGTCTTATGGATTTCTTTTCATGGTATCTTGCATTTGTCTTTGGTCTCATGATTGTATAATATTCACTTTGGTCCTTTTAGTTGTCCTTGCTTCTTGCCTTAAAACTCTTCAGCTTCTGCTCTTCTGTTTTCTTGCTCAAAATGGGATATGAACTCGAGACCTCCAAAGCAGAGGGGGGCATTGATCGATGTGCTAGTCGTGCTATAGGCTTATTGGCCTATTTGTCTTCATCTCCGAGCTATTTGTTGGATTGTTGTTTTATTGCTTGCAATAGCTAGCAGTACTTGAACTTAATGTTTGTGTTGATTGATGAAGTTAATGACAATTAGTACATATAATGATCAAATTTTGATGGAAGTTTCTGATCTTTTTTCTTTTCTAGATTCTATCCTCCATGGCTCTAAGCATCTGTTCAAACCTGGGATCATCACTTCAGCATCACAGCCTTCCAGAGTTAACCGCCTATCCACAAGGCAGCGTAGAGATAGGAAATCATGAGCTCTTTGGTTGTAATGACAGGCTGATGTTGTCAGATTCTTTCATCAACCCTTTGTATGAGGTTGACGATCAGCTGTTTTACTCAGATAGCTACACCAATCTCCTCCCATTCTCCTCTTCTCCCTCGGATAACACAAGCCCTCTTTCCCCCGAAATCTCTCCTCTTGAAGATTTCGAGTCCTACGCCTGCCCGAAACGCCAAAAACTCTACACAGACCATTTCAACACAAAATTTGCAACAAGTTTCTTTGAAGGATATGTGCCGAATCCCAATCCAGGGCCCCCAGAATTCTTGCCAGAAATCCCAGTTCCAGAGCCCAAGTTTCAGGTTCCAACAACCTTCAATGTCGGGAGGACTCTGAGTATGATGAATTCAAAGAAACCAAGCACAGGAGTCAGCTTGTCTGCGCAGAGCATCGCTGCGCGTGAGAGGAGAAGGAAGATTACTGAGAAGACACAGGAGCTTGGAAAGCTGATTCCTGGTGGAAATAAGATGAATACTGCTGAAATGTTCCAATCTGCTTCCAAGTATGTCAAGTTCTTGCAGGCTCAAATTGGAATTCTTGAACTCACGGGGACTACTCAGGTAATTAAAACTTTCGTGTTCCTCATAAATTTTTAGTGGCTGAAATGTTCTGTCTTTCCATAACCTATGTGTTCATTCAACAAATGTTACAGGAAAACACAGAGGCAATGCATACTAAAGAACTTCAAACTCTTGTAACGTCTCCAACAATTCAAGAGAAGTTGTACTTAGAGCAAAAGTGCTTGGTTCCAAGAGATTTTGTTCAAACCATTGCCAATGATTCCAAGAGATCCATGCAAAACCTTTGAATATCGTTGAGGAGATCGATCAAGAGTTGCTGGGGGAGCAATTTCTTGGATGGTTAATAGCAGAAATTTGTTTATGTCCAAGTAGAGTCTGTTGCTGTTTACCTTGTTTTTTTTTTTTTTTTTTTAAAATATGGCCTAATTATCCTCAATTTACTTCCTAAGTAACAACTTTCCTTATTGTAATGTTAGCAATAGGAGCTGATTGTCCATCTTCATTTTAGTTTTAGGTGGTCCTAATTTCTTGTAAATTTCTTGCTTTCAAGAAAATAATTAATTGATTTCCTTCTTTTATTTTATGAGTTTTCCTTTTGATTGCAAGAAGTTAATAAAATATTGAGGTTAATTTTTTTTTTTTATCACAATTATAAAGAGACAAGTTGTGTGTATTTGATAAATGTGGAACACTATGCCATCGAGCCTTTTTTTAAAAAAATAATAATATGGAAATCACTAGCTAGGAAGTAATAAAGTTGTTCAAGAAAATATAATTTTTTTAATATATACAACCTAATTAGATTAATTTGACTCATTATTTAAAAATTTAGACAAACCTTACATATTGATTTGGGATAAAATTGACTTGAAATCTAAACTAATCTAAATTAAAAAATTGAAAAAAAACTCAGTTGACTTTATTAAATATGTTGGAAATAAAACTTAGTAAAGTTTTTTTTTAAATTTTATTCTTTAATATTAAATTGAATGTAAATTAAATTATATATATATATTTTTTATTTTTTATAGAGTTATTTTAATCTTGTGATATAGATTTACAAGTTTAGCAAGTTAATATTTGTTGATTTGAGAGAGTTTTTGTTTTTGTTTTTTAATTTAATATATTTATTTTTTAATTTTGTCTTTCAACATTAAGTTGATTAAACATTCACTTTCATAATTTATTTTGATTTGTTCTTTATAAAATTATTATGATTTTATAACTTGGATCATAAATTTAATAAGTTAACTTAGATTAATCCAATATATTACAATATTATTATTTAAAAACAAATTATTCAATATATCATTGTATCAATATCTAAAAAAAAATCCAATATTCATTACATTTTCGTTGATGATTAAAAAAAAATCTTCTTAGAAAATATATTAAAAACACTTGGATAATTGTTTTTATATTAAAAAAATTAACCCAACTGGAAATCACAAAGCAATATTCTAATTACAACTAAATTATACAGAGAAATCAGAATTAATAAACTCTATATATGTAAATAATCTCAATAGCATACAAAACATTCGATAAGGACTCAGATTCAAAAGGAATGTTATGCTACAAATATCCTCCTCAAGTTTTGTGTTTTTGGTAAGCAGACTGTTTCTCTTCGAAGCTTGGATTTCAAGATAGAAGAGTGGACAGCAGGTTCAAGTCTTCAGTATTCAACAGGTTCTGAGGAATTTCAGAATTTGCTGCATCAAACTCCCAACAGGAATAGTTTCTCTCGGTTTTGGAACCTGACACCTACTTTGGAGTTCTCTTATCTTTTTTATATGGTATTTTTTGCCATTAATAAGTGTTTTATTCAGCTAAATTGTCATGGAATAACTTGTACAAAAATAAGAAAAACCTAAATTATCTATAAAATATTCATTTATGCAATGTTGGAGTAATTATATATATAATTGCAGTGTTAAATTTATTGAACTGAACGGATCAACCCGATAATCTATTGGAATGGAATATGTTATAAATTGGGTTTTATATTAAATTATATAAAAATTAATGTAGATAAACTCAAGGGACGAGGTCAAAATGCAGTTAAAATTTAATTTAATTTTTATATTTTTAAAAAATATTATTTTAATTTTTTTAAAACATTAAAATAAAATTATTTTAAATTGATCTGGTTAACTTGATTGATTAAATGTATGACTTTAAATTTTTACTTAAATATACGCTGACACTTTAACTTAGATATACTCCGACCAAGTTTAATTACATTGCATAAATGAATATTTTATAGATAATTTAGGTTTTTCTTATTTTTGTACAAGTTATTCCATGACAATTTAGCTGAATAAAACACTTATTAATGGCAACCCGAATGAAGCAGCTATCCACAAAGTTGCCTATCATTTCTTCATTGGGAACCCAAAAATCAACTGATGACAAAGTCCCGCATGCCTTCAGTCCTTCTCTATAGAAACCTATGACCTCCCCAAGCACTCTTCACCAACCTATATTGCCTCCACATAGCAAGGTTAGACAGGAGTCAAAGACATAGCCATGAAGAACCTCTTCTTCTCGATGCTTTTCCTACTTTCCTTCCTCTTCTGCCTTGCCAACATAGACAAGGCAGCTGTTCCATGCAGTACTGTTAATTCAAAGGTAGCTGCCTGTCTGGATTTTGCCACTGGCAAAGCTCCGAAGCCACCTCCTGATTGCTGCACTGGGCTGCAAGATCTTGCCAAAACTGTGAAAACAGTTGATGATAAGAAGGCTATATTTGCAAATGATTGAAAGCTTCCGGAGGCTCTTTGGGTGTGAAAGACCAGTTCTTGAGCAAGATTCCTAGAGCTTGCAACATCAAAGTTGGATTCCCTGTCTCTACAAGCGTCAACTGTGATGCGTAACTATACTGTTGTTACATTATAAGGTGTTGATGTCCATTGATCTTGCCTCAAAGCTTCAAGGAAACGAGGTTAATTTGGATTTTCTTTCCTTGTGTTTTGCAGGATCCACTAAATGACCATGAGGCTGTTTAAATTACATCATACTAAATAAGACAGTTTAGGCAACGCCATATGAGGTCCTTGTCTGACACTCTTTTGGTCTGAACAATGATGTAATTTGGTGTTGATTTTAATGGATCAGTTTAGTATTTCATCACATCTCTGTAGTTTGAATCTCTTATTATACCGACCATTTGGCCTTAACCACCTATATGCTTTTATGAAATTGTTTTGGCAATTTCACTTTCCTTTTCAGGACAACAGCGGAGGCAAAACCCTGTTTTTAATTAAAGAGTAAAGACTAAATCTTTCCCCATAAAACCAAAGCTACTAGCTGCATTTGCAATACAGAACAAGAGTAAGTATATTTGTCAATATTAGAAGTTGCTTTTGAACACTACAAAACCATAAAGAACATCTTCTTCACTGTGTTCTTCCTCCTCTCCTTCATCTTCTGCCTCGTTAACATTAACAAGGCAGCAGTTCCATGCAGCAGCACGTCAATGCTGAGGCAGCTGCCCTAGTGTGGGGTTCGCCAGACCTCCTGGTCTGCAGCAGCTTGCTCAAACTGTTAAAGAGTTGACAATAAGAAGCCTATTTGCAAGTACTTGAACCAGCTTGAAGGCTGTGCTGGAGGCTCTTTTGGGGTGAAATATTAGTTCTTAAGCAAGATTCCTGGCCGCTTGAAACATCAAATGACTAACCATCAGCCCAAAATCCTGGGGCCTGATCCCTATGAAAAATAAAAATCATTAGAGGGGTGCTCTAACCTACAAACACCTTAGATGACAGTTGAAAGTAATCAGGTGCGACTTAGAAAGATTATACAGCTACGAAAGACCAACGATCAGACTACATCAAGTCAGCTTTGTAGCCTATAAAAGGCACTTGAATTCACCTCATTTTTGTATCATAACTTTGCAGCCATGTAATACTAGAAATTAAGCCTTAGCTCAAATATTCTGTATCTATACTGATATGAAATGCTTTTCCCATGTAAGAAAACAAGTGTGATTATTAATGTCTACATGGATAGTACACTATAGTGTTGATGGATTTGATTAAAATCATCACAGTGAGATGATGCGAATCTGATTCTTAATTAAGCTTTGAGTGCTTGTTATGGCTGAAAAAGTGCAATGACCACCTATCAATACAATGTCTATACGCACATGAGTGCATGGTTGTTAAAATCGTGATTTTAACACGGCACGGAAAGTACTAAACAAACTCGGATCGTAAAAATGGATCGTAAAATCGTAAAATCGTAAGGAATTTTAAAATACATAAAAAAAAATTCATGCTTCAAATAATTCAGTCCTATAATACTGAAATGACATTAAATTCAGTCCAATTCAATATTTTTCAATCCAATTTTCATCTCATTAATTTAATTCAATTCAGTCCTATAATATTGAAATGACATTCAATTTAGTCCAATTCAACAGTTTTCAGTTCAATTTTCACCCGAGTAATATTTAGTCCAATTTAGTCAAGATATATAGTATATACTGTGGCATTCAATTCAACAATTTTCTCACCCGATCAATTCCATTCAATTCAACATTATACATATACAAATTACAGGACTGGGCAAAATGAATTACAGGGCAAAATACAAATCTATTAGAAGATTTTGAAGGCAAAATGAACAGGGCAAAATGCAAATCTTTATTACCGGACAATTAAACTCAACACTTAACAGGGCAAAATACAAATCTATTACAGGGGCAAAATCTACTACTGCAGTGATGATGATGAAGGCAAAATGAACTTACGGTGTCGCCCGCTGCTGTTGAAGATGATGATGATGAGCTAAACGGCTGCTTGTGAAGAGGCCCGATGTCGCCTGCTGCTGTTGAAGATGGGAAAGAAAGGAGATCGTTGCCGGCGTGCTGCTGTTAATAAAGATTGCAGAGGAAGCCCGAAGCCGTGAGCTGTTAAGGAGATTGTCGTCGGCCCGTCGCTGTTAAAATCATGATAAACAGAAAAGGAAGTAATGTTCAACCTCATATTTTGTGAGAAAAAACGTGGGAAAATACATTCCTAATTTATCAGGTGAATAAAGAAATACAGAGGAACAATTACCAAATAATGGAAATGGACAATACCAAATAAATAAAGAAATGCAGAGGAATGAATACTGAATAATGGAAAAGCTTTTACAAGAAGCACATGAAGAATTCAAACCTTAATTTCAATTTTTATTCAAGAAGCACTTCAATTTCAGAGACTGCAGTAGAGGTCTTTAAACATACCAATCTTGGTTCATGTGTTGTCGCGACCGTGAGCACTAAGGAAAAAGAAGGAGTAAAAACTGGAGTCATTGGACCGTAAGCACTGTCATTGACCGCTTTTGTGGAGGATGGAGATCGCTGTCGCCGTTGTTATGGTTGCCGATTAGGGATTTGTTCAGCTAGGAAACTTGGGAAGAGTATTTTGCGCTTTGTGATTTGTGAAGATTGAAGACAATGAATTAATTCACTGAAGTGAAGAGAGTCACGTGAGTCTGTGACTGTGCAAAAAAAAATGCAATAGGTGCTTGACAGCTGGACAAGAGAGGAGGATTTTATTTCAGCACCTCATTTTGGCATAATCGCAAAATCAGTCTTGAAATCGCGATTTTGCGCGATTTCATCCGATTTTTGTGATTTAACCCGATTTCAACCCGATTTTATTCATTTTCGATTTTTTCAAGCGATTCAACACGTAAAGCATGTTTTGACTTGTAAAATCGTACGATTTTACGAGTCAAAACGCGATTTTAACAACCTTGCATGAGTGTGTAAATCTGACGAGGGATAAAATTTGAGATCCCCTACAAAATTCGTTGAATTGGACTCGAGGTGTTTACATGACTCAACAAAAATAATACATCCAGACTGACCTTGCATCCCTCCTCAGGGGACTGGTCAAGCATCCCCTTGGGCTCTCTCTGTGCCCCCCTAAACGAACTAGCCACGCATTCCCCCGACTCCCTTGAACTGCTTGAAGTAATATTATATATGTTCTTTGCTAGCTTGAGGTATTATATATGATTCTACTAATTTGCATCATATTAAGGGAGAACAGAAAAGGAAAAATAAAGCTCTTCTAACATGTTCAAACTTTTTTTGCTACTCCATCTTGTTCATTTGACCCCGGACGTACTAAATGTTCCATGCCAGTAAAGAAATTCCTAGCCCTCTAAGACAAAAAGAACAAAAAATCGCCATTGTCTCTGCTCTTTGCATTATTAATGATGATTAAGAGCTTCTGTATTGAGTTCTCTGAAATGGCCTAGCTACAGGGTTATGTATCCACCGTATGTATGCATATAATTTAATTACTGGAATTTATTTACATATGAAGTGTTTTTGACGAACATTTTGGAAAATTATTACACATGTGACTAACCTGGTCTAGAACATATACTTGTTTGTTTGATGAAAATATGTGACCATTAAGGTGCCTGCATGTGTGAAACCAATATGAAGATATACAGCCCTGCCATGAAAGTCCTGCCAGGATGATCAACCCAATGAATTTTGACCTGCAACATAATCAGAACTCATTGGAAAGCTCAAACTTTGACAAAATCCCAGTTCCCAAAGACAATATCTTTCCCAATAAATACCCATGAAGATCATTGTCCATCAACCAACACTAGTAGCTGCATTTGCAACATCCAAGAGTTTATTGGGATTTACTTTGAACACTAGAAAACCATGAAGAACACTTTCTTTTATGTGATCTTCCTCCTCTCCTTCCTCTTTTTCCTTGCCAACATGAACGAAGCAGCTGTTCCATGCAGCACTGTTGATGAAAAGGCAGCTGCCTGTGTAGGGTTTGCCACTGGAAAATCTCCTAAGCCAACTCCTGCTTGCTGCACTGGGCTGCAAGAGCTTGCCAAGACTGTTAAAACAGTTGATGATAAGAAGGCTATTTGCAAGTGTTTGAAGGCTGCCGGAGGCTCTTTAGGGGTGAAAGACCAGTTCTTGAGCAAGATTCCTGGAGCTTGCAACATTAAAGTTGGATTCCCCGTCTCTACAAGCGTCAACTGTGATGCGTAAGTATAATCTTGTTACATTATAGGTTCCGTTGATCGTTCTCCTCACAGCTTAAGCACTAAAAGCAGGAGCACCTAATGAATTGTTCATGCTTTGAATTTGGTTTTGCAGGATTCAATAGATTTCTTACAATGAAGTTGAGCAGTGGTTGAAGAGTTTCTTAAGAGATGATGGGGATTTACTACTGGTTGAATAAAACAGTTGAAGGCAATGTATGTGGTCTTTTGCTAGACCCTACTTTGTACATTAATAATCATGTGATTTGATACTATATTGGCTTCTAAATCAAGTTTTCATGTTTTTCATTTCTTCCTCCTCTTATCATCTTGTCATGTGCTAAACTTCGAATTTTGACGTATGGCAAGACATGCATTGCAGTGTTGAAATATAGATAAACCGAACTAAAAACATGCAGGGTAGTGAAGAAAACAAGTTGAGTTGAGCCACCTGCTCTGCTTCATTTGCTCACCTTTTCTTGCAAGCACAATGTTCTGCTCTCTTCATATCCAGTTATCAGGCCCTAGGCCCTAAAGACCAAGTCCATTGACTACCAAAATTGTCCATTTATCACTGACATAGACAGCCATAACAAAAGGAGCTTTATGCAAACATCATGTGTATAATAAGCATGGCCTTATGGGAGCATCAAATTATCACCAAGAATGCTGGCATGTGCAGTCCTGCCAACAATTTGATTGCTTCAAAACCAAATGAAGCCTCGAATAATTAGCATTTCACAAGTGAAAAATTAAGTTACAAATAAGAAACCAAAAAATTAATCTTAGATCCTACCTTGCTCCTTGGGGTAGCATATTGTTCTTGATTAGGATTTACAAATTTGCTTCAGGGAGAACAAAAAAAAGATAAAAAATAATGGATCACCCTACTGCATCACTCAGTCATCAATTTTTAATCAATCTACCACACTAAGCGATTACCACGGTATTTCCTGGCCATCACAGGCAAACAGCTTGCCATTATCTTGCCTTTTTGCATTATTAATGAAGCTTAAGAGTTTCTGCAATGCAAACTCTTTGGTGAAAAGCTTGCCTTCAGGAACATTTCTATGAAATGGCTTAGATAGGTCTGTGTCCATTGTGCCAGGGTGCAGAAGGATGCCTATTATCGGATCCTTCTTTGATGCAAACTCTACCGACACGGTTTTTGTCGCTGCAATCAGCAAACAAAACAAATACTATCACAAGAGAAGTCAAATAATGAGGACTTTAAGGTGCGTCATTTTAGTTTGGTATAAAACAATAACTAAAGCTAACAGCGATTGATTACGGCCCCAAACAGAGTTATGTGTAAACACACACCAAGATACCACGTTTCCACGCCACGGTCATAGTCATCCTCTTGATGTGTATTTGCTTATTCTTAAGGGACTACCAATCAAAATCATTCCAAGACATGATTTAAGTGAGTTGCTAGAAGATCAGAAACTTGAATCATATTAGTCAATGGAAAGGGGAGATGGGAAAGTGTACTGATTGTGTGCGCGTGAAATTTTTAAGGTGGAAAATGTTTACTCGAAGGAAGTGGATGGACAAGATGAGGGAGGTGACATCCAGTAAGGTTTCACAATTTTTGAAAGAAGTGTAACCATGAAGCAAATGACATCCAAAAAGCCTTCACATAAGTAAATGCCATGTAGGGAATCTTTTAGAATCTCATTCAAAGAACACAGAAATTTGTTCACAAAGTAATTATTTCTTCACTGATATTTCCTGCCTCGCAAGGACTTCAGGACACCGAGCTTGTGCTTTGCATCGCCAATCGGTAGCATGTGCATTGGATGGTCAAAAAAAGAAAATGAGGTACCCCATATGCATTAGTAGTCTCACATTTTAGGCAATGGTACCCATGACAGATTCCTTGCCAAGTTGCACTCACAAGAGTGTTGAAAGTTGACATATAGAATATTCCTTGCGAAGGTGTAAATAAACACAAGCCAACATAGATGCCCGTCACTAAAGTGATCATGGATCTTCTTGTCATACCCAATAGCAATACTAGCAAACAGTGGGGAGCTCAAGCCAAGTTATCACATCCACATAAAATATGCTCGGATCTGAAAGGGCACACCTTGCGGTAATGTAAAATTTCATTGCTGGTGAACAGTTAAATTTGATAAAAATCGAAGCCGTAAATCAAGAAAATCATAAGCTGATTTAAAGCAGACTTTGAACATCGATATGAATGCCGGCCCCCTAGATGATTTTCTTCATTTGAGCCAACCCTGGCACTTAAATTGGCAACCACGCAACATCCCTTTCAAGTCTCCTCCAGCCATCAGAAGAGGCCCCATGCGCTGCAAATGGCAAACAGTGATATTAAGCTATGTTGTGAATCATTACCTCCAAGAAGAAACAAAAGGGGCAATAAATGAAGCCTGATAATACTACCATTATATTTGAACACATCTCTTCAGGGCTAACACTACAAAGAAATTTCTGTGTCTGCAATAATTATTTCTTCGATACTAATAACTACTATTACTAGTTATAAACAGCTTAGGAAATGCTTGTGATTTTTTTTTTCTTTTTGTGCTATAGCTTTCCATTTACCCATGGATCGATTTAAAATGAAGCCTTCTTTCCTCTTATTAAGAAAAGTCACAAGGTATTCTTCCTGCATTTTGCTTCATGCTCGCAATGTCCCTTCCGAGGGAGACATCCTCTACAATTTTTTCGGGATATTGAAAGAAAAAACTATGAAAACATGACTAATTTTGGTATTCAATACGCTTGATATTCCAGCATTCATGAATTGTTGATCTTAACCGACAAACAGCCACACCAAAAAAGAAAGCAGAACATGGCTCTTCAGAAGAAATTTCTATCTGGCTATTAAGAAAGATCAGACCAGAGCATTCACAGGAATTTCATAAAGGGAGGAAGCCTAAAACCGAGACAACTGGGCTCATAAGAGAAAGCAAAGGTGGATTTTTCTTAGTCTAGGAAAGAGCAATAGATAGCAACCAAGAAATAAGCACCAACCTCTATAGTGCTTTCAATGGTGAGGTCTAATGGCTAAATGCCAAGGCGCTCAGCAAACTTATTTTTCAAATCAGTAATTCCCGTTGCCCCACTAGGATTTCAGCAAGTAGCAATAACATGCCCTTTGTCATTCTTTTCCAGAGGATGTTCAACCTGCATCAGTACACAAGTCAAGTTTTGCTCACAGACTCAACTGATTCCTCGCACTGATAAATTACAATCTAATGACAACATAAATTAACCCAAGCAGAAGAATAATTGGTTTTTGTCATTTATTTTCCCCAAAAGTCAGTTGGCATCAAGAGTCCAAGACCGATACTAAATCAACTTATTACAAAGTCCTTCTACCTTGGAAGAAAATTGAGGGCATTTATATTCTTAAAAGGAGTCTAAAATTCATATCCAATGGGATGCCACCAAGCAATCTGGCACGCAACAGCACCATAATCTAATCAGATTGTTCCTAAGAATTTTAGCACAACAATGCAACTAACTACAGCTGAGAAAGCAATGAAAACTGACATATGAAAATGTTTGGCATCCTTAAATGACTCCAAGGATGAATTAGTCCATAAAATTCATCTTTCGTAAACGAACAACCAAAAAAAGGAAAGCCCTTTCGTTGATTATCAAGGAAATGAACACCCTTTCAATGCAAAATGGAAAATAAAAGAAAAGAACCAAACCAGTAGCTCTCTAGTAATTCATCAAGACTATGACAAGACAAGGGAAGAAAAACATTAGCCACCAATGTGATAGGTCTCAATCAACATACTTAATTAATCATACAGTTTCTTTAATTATGTTAATCAAGTAATCTAAGTTCAATCATCAAGAGCCAAATGCCAATCATCTAGCTTCCACATTCTTCTCCAAATCTTTCTCCAAAAAACAACACCAACCGTTTTCGGCAAATGCAAGAAACCAAAAGACAAGAACTTTGTATAAAATTAAAAAAACAACTGAAGTGAAAACAAGAAAAGCTTACAAATTCAAGGCCAATTCCTCTAGAAGCTCCTTGAACCATTGAGACTCCACATTCCCATTTAAGAGCAGAAGATGCAAAACCCCTTCTCATTGATCTGAAAGCCAATGTTTTGGCCATGAATTCTCGGCTGTTTAGAAGCCGAAGCTTCAATCTTTTTTAACTGAAGTTTTTTAGAACCGGAAACAAGACGTCTAAAGAGTTCAAGTTATCTTAACTCGTAGCTTTTGGTATTGTATGTTTTTTATTTTAAAATATATTAAAATAATATTTTTGATATTATTCTATAAAAATGATAAAAAAAATATTAAAAATAATTTTAAATAAAAATAATTCAAATTTCTACCGAGCAGGCTGTTTTCCCAAACGCTATTTTAATCGAGTACTAAAACAAAATGTTATTAATTATTCCTAAATTTTTCAGAAATTTCCCAATTGAGCTCTTTTATCATTTTTTTAAAATATTTTATGCTATAAAACATTACTCGAATAATTTTTCTGTTTTTTTTTGTTTTAAAATTTTTTTAAAAAAAATTTTTTTAAAATTTTTTAATTTTTTTAATTTTTTTCTTCAAATTAATATTTTTTGATATTTTTAAATAATTTTAATATGCTGATATCAAAAATAATTTTTTAAAATAAAAAAAAATTTATTTTAATATATTTCTAAATGAAATGTATTTTGAAAAATAACTGCAACTATACTCTCAAATAAACTTAAAAAAAATTTATTAGCAATCGATGAAAAAACATAATTGATAAATTTCTCAAACCTTCTGACCTATTTAATAAAATATTTTGTTTGGAACAAAATTTAGAAATGTATTATAGATTATAGGCTAATTTAAAGTTTCTCCTTGCATTTATGGATAAACAAGTGTAGATAGATGATAGGTAAGTATTAATCAATGCTATTAAACTTGATTAGTGTGTAAATTTGTTGATATATAACATGATTTAAGTTGAATTTTAAATTAAAATAAATAGAAACTGACTTAAACAATTTTATGTGTCAATTCTAACATAATTAATTTAATAAAAATACAAACTAATTTTTTCAAAAGAATTAAAAAAATATTTTTCTAAAAAATATGTACACTTATAAATTAAAATTAACCTCATTAATCATTAAATTAATTTTAAAATGGATTTAATAACTTTATTTTTAATCAATAAGAAGTTAGTTTGTGCAAGAAAAATAAATGCTAATGGTGCTATTTGTCATACCCTCAAGAGAGCTCGACGTCGCGACGACCCTTATTGGAGTAGGGCTTAGCTTTCAGGGTCTTTGTTTTGTGAAAAAGAGAGTAGTCACCTAGTGTTATTGTCACTAGAAAACCTAATTGGTCTTTCAGAGATTCTAAGGTGAGGGACTGGTTGCGTAAAAAGAAGGTTTTAACACCCCTAGTACGCCCTACCTAAGGTAAGTTACTTGATGTTTGGTTTGCCTATGATTTTTATGGTGTTGATGTTCTTTAAACCCGTCAGTTTTCTAAGATAAGTCTGCTATGATGAATGAACTTGGGTTCAAAGTCTAAGGGAAATAACTCTTGGCTAATATGGATCATAAAGAACCTTTGACAAATATGGATCATAAAGAACCTTTGACCAATATGAATCATACCTTTAGATATGTTAGTAGAGTACCAAAAAGAAATGGTGTAGATCTATTGAAGTCTATCTTTGATTTGAAATAAATTTAAAATTTATGAATTTAGAGATAGATAAAATAGAAATCTAAGGAGATTTAATGTGTTTAAGAGCTCATTTTTCACTTAGTATTTCAAGTGGTTGTGACTCGTAAATCGTAAGGAGGAGAAAAGAAAAAAAAACTAAGTTAGAAATCTAAGAAAATTGAAGGTGCTTTAAAAGCCCATTTTTACCTTAGTATTTCATATTTTCATGACTCATAAATTGTGGAATCAAAATTTAAAATGTCCCCAATTAATTGAGGCTTCTTTCAAGGATATGCAATTAAATTGTTCTAAATAAAATTTTAGGTATAAATCTGCCCTTATGTTAAAAAAAACAAGTTGTATTCTTATTAACAATATTTTGGATATCTGTCTTTCATAGGTTTATTTTCCCTTATATTATTAAGGGATACTGACTTGTTATTCCTAGAAAAATATTTTTAATATTTACCACTTAGGGTTTCTTTATCCAAATATTAACAATAAACAAATGATAAATTATTCCCAATAATATTTTAAATATTAACCCCCTTGGGGTTTCTTTATCCAAATATTTGTAGTGAATAATAATAAATTATTCCTAATAATATTTTGGAAATTTACTCCTTTTGGATTTCTTTATCCAAACATTAATAGTGAATAATAACAAATTATTTCTAATAATATTTTGGATGTTTACTCCATTTTGGATTTTTTATCCAAACACTAATAGTGAATAAAGATGAATTCCCAAAAATAAGATTTTTATATTTTTGGAATATTGGACACCACCCTTTGAAATTTACAAACACGTTATAAAATCCAAGTTGCAAGAAAATAATTTTTGTGTTTAAGAAATCCATGCTAAAACATATTTTTTGAAACCTTGAATATTTTCTTTTTAAAAAAAAAAAAATATGTTAGGATATTGACCTTATGCAACACACAAGAAAACAGTTTTATTACATCAAAACATAAATATCACAGTAAACATCATTAAAATGACAGGAAATCACATATATTTCTAACACTACAAGACTTAAACAGGCGTGTAAAACAAAGCAGGAGGAACTCGGTAGGGGAAAAAGCTTTTCAAAGCCAAATCTCATTCAATAGACTTCGGTCCATCCTCTCAAACTCAGAAACCAAAAATAACATAACCCCCTGTTTTCAACAGAAAAGAGTAAATTCATATACACATGAAAATCAAAGCTTTGAAACCCAATTCTATAGCAGAAACCATGACCCCGCCACTCCCCTTTTCTTAATCTCAGGCTCTGCTATGTTTGTTTCACGCTAAAGGAAACAACCTCAACATCATGCCTTTGTATTACATATGTTAAATACCATAACTATAGACCAATCATCTTCTATCTCCCTTTTCACATAAACAAGAATAAAAACGTGAACCAAACGCCTGCCAAAAGAAAACCTTAAATACAAAGGAACCCCTCTTGTGTTTTTCTTTATTAATGAACACTAAATCTATATGAAAAACATCCTATACAAATCCCAGTCAAGGGGGCACTAAGCAGAGGAGGCGAAGGATGATAAAGGCCTTTAAAACTCTCATTCCCTCGTAAAAAAATAACATGAATGAATATGCAACTTTAATATAAGCAAAAGAAAAACAACTTAGAACCATGGATGGAACAATAGCAAGCATGCCACCCTTTTTTCAACAGAAAACATACATCTAGATCAAAGATAAAAAAACAATTTTGGAACATAACAAAATATAGATGGAAGGGCTTAAATATAGCAGGAAAAAAAAGGGGTCGAAACCTATACTTGTAGACCTTACTTGCAAAAAAAATAGAGAACAAACCGGTGGGCAACGCCCTTTGATGATCCAACAAAAAACTCCCTCTTTCATCGTTAGGAACTTTTCAAAAAAAACTCTTTAGAGCTTTGTTAAGTTCCTTTCCGATGAAGAAGAATAGATTGAAGTTAAACTCCCTTCCCTTTCATTGTTTCCCTTTATTTTCTACCCCAACTTCTTCTTGCTCTCTCGGTTCCCACTTTTCCCATTTCTTTATGTTTTCCTTTTCCCTTGTCTCTACTTCTTTTTCTTCTTCTTCTGTGTTTTTAACTCTTTCCGTCTCCCTTTCCTTCTTTTTTTTTTTGTCTATGTTTACTTCTCTGTCTCCCTCTCCTCTCTCTGTTTTCTATTTGTTTCTTTTTTTATTTAAACTCTCTCTGTCTCCCTCCACTCTTTTGTTTGTTCTCCCTTTATGTCCTCCTTTATTCCTTTTTTTTTTTTTTCAAAAATACCTAACAACTTGATTATATAGCCAAGCAAAAAACTGGAGACCTCTCACATGATCCCTCATCCCAACAGTATGTATTAGGGATGAAATCCCAACCCTTTGATGGTTTGAGGCTCCCTCTTGTGTCTTCTTCCACAGTCTTGCTACCTAATTTTTTACCCATGCTTTTGATAATGTTTTAGAAAAAAATCAAAAATAACAAAAAAACAACAAAACCCCCCCTAAAATGCATTTTTATGTATTTGCATTATTTTTAGCATTTTCAACGTCATCTCAAAAGAATTTAAATTTTCAAAGGTGTTTGAAACACGTTCAACTTTTAACGCGTAAATTTTATGATCACTGATTTTTCTTGTTGAGTTGACATTGATATTGCTCACTTTAAAAAAAAATACAAAAAATAGAAAAAATCAAAATTTACAAAAAAAAAAAGGAAAAGAAAACGAAAGGAAAAGTTGAGGGACTATCTTTGCAGGTAACGGTGGTTCCCAAAGCCAGTAGAGAAGGGAAGGGAAGAAGAAAATAGGGTTGATCCACCCATCTCAGTGCATTGTCAGCAGTGGCGCATGAACCTACCCGCCGCCAGTGACGGTGGGGCGTGGAGGAGACGTGCCGCCACTATTTCAATGGTGCAGAAGGCCTTCCCTGTGATTCTAGATTGTTTTTAGGGGCCATTTTATAAATTTCAAATTATGTAATGTAATTTTTGTTTTGTTGTTTTGAAGCTATATTTGGAAGTTTGGATGTAAAAAGAAAGAGAGAAAAGAAAAGGAAAAGAAAAAAAGAAAAAATATAGTGAAAGAGAATGTGTTTGTTTTTTTTGTTACTTAATTATAAAAATAAATAAAAAAGATAAAAGGAATTAAGTGTTTAATTTGAATATGGTCAATATCTAAAGGATAAAATCATGTTATATTTCTCATGAAAATATAAGAACATGTTTCTATATATATTCTAGGATTTAATAACTGATTTATTAAAACCTTAGAATTTGATTAATATTTTAAATTTTCAAATCACATTAAACCGTAAAGCAGCTTACCTCAGGTAGGATGCGCTAGGGGTGCTAATACCTACATACCTCTACTAGATGTATGAGGTTGAGTTTTACTCGGTCCCTCATAAGTACCCGCGGTGTCCCAATTTTGAGCATTTTCAGCTAATAAGTCTAAGTACTTCATTGCTTCATCAGGGTCTTTATCTTCAAAAGTTCCATTGCACATCAATTCAACCATTTGCCTATCTCTAGGTGTTAACCTTTCATAGAAATGTGAAACCAATCTCCATATTTTAAAACCAGGATGAGGGCAAGTACTAAGCAAGTCTCGATACCTATCCCAACATTGATAAAATGTTTCTCCTGGTTTTTGAGTGAAAGTAGTGATTTGTCTTTTGAAAGAGTTTGTTCTGTGAGATGGGAAAAACTTCTTCAAAAACTGTTGTTGCATTTCATCCCAAGCACGAATGGATCCTGGTCTTAAATTTTGTAGCCATGTTTTAGCTTTATCTTTTAATGAAAAAGGAAAAAGCTTTAATCTGATGGTGTTCATGCTACAATTTAAATTATTATATGTGTTGCAGACCTCCTCAAATTCCCTTAAATGCAAGTATGGATTTTCCAATTCTAAGCCATGAAAAGAAGGTAAAAGTTGAATAATACCTGGTTTAAAATTAAAATGAGATGCATCAGGAGGAAAAACTATGCATGATGGTGCACTTGTTCTTGTGGGATTCATGTGGTCTCTAAGTGTTCTAGCACGGTTATTCTCATTATTCTCATTATGAAGTGATTGATTATCTTCTTCGGCCATATTTTCTGAAAATGATGAGGATACCCTACAAAGTCTACCACTTGATGTACGTGACCACACTCTCATGCACGTGTAGGAATAAAATAAAAAGAAGAACAACAAAGCAAAAGAAGGAGGAAGAAAACAAAATAAAAAGAAACAAAAGAAAAGAAACAAAGTTATATACAAGAAAAGTGAAAAGAGAAAATAAAATAAATACTATAATTTATACAAGAACTTACCTCCCCGGCAACGGCGCCAAAAACTTGACACGACTAAAAGATTGATGTCTTCTCCCAAGTGCAGGAGTGTCGAAGTAATAAATAACCCGGCAAGACCGGGGTCGAACCACAGGGAGGTTAATTGTACAAATTATAAACAACAATTATAAAACAACAATAACAACAACAACAATAGTAATAATAATAATAATAATAATAATAATAATAATAGTAGTAGTAGTAGTAGTAGTAGTAGTAATAATAATAATAATAAAGAAAGAGAAGAAGAAGAAGATGATGAGAACTTTGAGATGGAATATTAATGTAACGATTAAACAATGATAATAACAAATGTCAAGGTTAGAGGTTCCACTAATGGTATATCAAACAAGTATAGTATAAACTCTTATTATTGAATTGGAAACCACACACAAAGGAGGTTCCAATCAGATTATATATTGTTAACATGATTACATTAGTCATCTTATTCAATTAATGCTAATACTTGTAAATCTCGTCAAGCATTCATGATTATAACTTATGTTAACAACAAATCAAGTTCCTTTCATAGCTCAGGTGTCGGTTATACCATACATTATGGGCTATGAAAGTGCCAAGCATTTGTTGTACCAAGTGTTATACAACATAAATCAAGATTAGTCATTTAACAAGCAAAGTATTAAAGAGTGAACAAGATAGCAAATATAAAACATGTTAGTATCAAACATTAAAGTCCATATTAAGTTTACATTATACTTATTCTTACACCATTAGTGTAACCTTTTCACCTTGACATAATTAACTTAGCTAGACATAATGAAAGAAAGCAAAATAGATAAACAAAATAAGAACATAAAAGTTAACTAAGTAAAGGAAAGGAAATGAAAGGCATAAACTTAATATTAA
This sequence comes from Populus euphratica, assembly GCF_000495115.2. Classification (NCBI taxonomy): domain Eukaryota; kingdom Viridiplantae; phylum Streptophyta; class Magnoliopsida; order Malpighiales; family Salicaceae; genus Populus; species Populus euphratica. The sequence goes on from NW_011499929.1 coordinate 367,455, forward strand.
TGAAAACAAAGCATAAAAAATACAAAGAGAGAAAGGAAGAGCATGATCTTGATCTGGAAATCAAGATGCCTAAATGCATGGCAAATGCCTCCTTTTATAGGCCAAAAATGGGAACTATTGATTTGATGACTAATTGATAAGTGGGTGACCAACTTTTGACTTGGTGACAATCCTTATCTTCTCTTGTCTGCCCAAAACGTCATTGATAACGTCAAAATTGGAGCCAGTTGTAAACATGAAAGTTGTAGGCAATTGTCTCAGCTTTCTTGTGTAAAAATTTCAGCTCATTTGGACTTCTAGAACTCCAGATATGGCCAAAATACCGAATAGTGCTCGGGCTGGAAGACAGATTCGGGCTTCTTTGTTGTTGCTACAATTTGGACTTGATAATGGCCTTTTTAGATCTTGGGCTCCATATGAAAGTTGTAGGCCTATGTCTTACCTTTCCATCCATATAAATTGGACCTAAATCTGAGATCTGTAGCTCCAGATATGACCCAATTACCGAACAGTGTTCCGGTTTGGATTGCACCGACATCTCTTTTCTAAGTTTGGCCATCTCTTTATCCTTGCAATTTAAGTTCTTCAAGTCATCAATCAATCCTTTCATTTATGTGATAGGCCTGCATTAAAAATAGACATTTACCATAAATTATAGGTATCTTATATTATTAGATACATTATTATAAAACATATTTTAGTTAAGGAGTTATTGATACTTCAAGTGCAAAATGATGATATAAAACCATGATAAAAATGCACTTTTAAGTACTAATCACACCCCCCAACCAGCTTATTACTAGTCCCTAGTAATCAAAGCGTTAAAATAGAAAACAAATTTGCAAATTTCACAAAGCAAGGTATTCATCATTTAACTTCCATTAGTCTATCCAGATAAACAAACTCTCATTAAATTTATATATCTGCTCAATACCTCTTAACAAGATATTAATAAACCTTTCTTTTGTGCTCAATGTATCAACACATAATTATGGGGCTTTTCTTGGAAGAAAACAAAATTTTTGTTCTAATGTTTAAGGTTAACTTCCTTGGGTTGGGATTACTATTTTTGTCTTTTTTTTTTTTTTTAACTCTATATACATATACTTTAAAAACATCATGCATCTTTAACCCATGTAATGAGCTTTCAGCTAATGACTCCCAGACCAGTTGGTCTTAGGGCATTAGGTGTTAAGACACCCCTACGAGCTTAGTAACTCGGGTCGCAGATACTGATATGTAGATAGTGCAATGTTTGATTCCCTTAAGCTTTTCTCCTCAACCCATGTAACAAGCGTTGGGCCAATAGCTCCCAAGTCAGTTGACTTTAGGGTATTAGGTGTTAAAACACCCCTTCGGGCTTAATTGCTTAGGTTAGGGAGGCTACGAAACCAAACTTATCTACATTTTTATTATCATCATTTTTTTTTCTTTTTTTCTTTTTTTTTTTTTTTTTTTTTTTTTTTTTTTTTTTTTTTTTTTTTTTTTTTTTTTTTTTCTTTTTAATTATATACAATCCCTTTCCCTTAGTTGTTACCTTTAACAAAAGAACATAAATAATGTAATAATCCAATATGCAACCCACAATCATATGTTAAAGTGTGTGTGTGTAAATTAAGGTTTAAAAATACATGTTAAATAAGTATATGAGCAGAATTAAGTGGTAACAATACGAGAGTTTGTAAACCTGAATATTTCAGGAAGTATTATAATAGACCTTGTTAAGAATGGTTACTAAGATGCGTCTCAAGAGTCACTTTAACAAAAGAACTCCTTTACTCTGCCATCCTAGTAACAACAATTATGCACATGCTTTATGAAATGAAAAACAATTTTTTTTTTATCAACTACTACCCTCTCCCCCCAACCAAAACGAGACATTGTCCTCAATGTTCTAAGGTAGAAAGATAGAGTATAGAAGATATCACCTGAAATAACGAACACTGACAAACCTGAAACACACTGAAACAAATATAAGAAACAACAAAACACAATAATAAAACCAAGCATGTGTATGTACAGGTAGTTGTGATTGTGGCTCACATCTTCCCTTGGTTTTACGTCCAAGAACGGCTTAAACGCCCTCTATGGGTCGGGGATAGGCTTCCCATCCAGTTTTCTTAAAAACTGGCAAACAGGGTCTTTTTTAGTCAGATTCCCAAGACTAAGTCTATCATGTTCTTTATGAAATAGTGGCCATAAATCATGAATTGCACGATGCACATCTCCACTAGGATGCGTCTCAAGAGTCAATAGAAGATTATCTAAAGACTCCTTACTCAGGCCATCCTTAATGAATTGTATTTTATCTTCACGGTTTATAGATACCATTCCTAAAGAACGACATTGTGTATTACAAGTCCATCTAGCACATCGATGACAGACATCCAGTCGTTTTGCACGACGCTTCTTTGCAAAAGTGCTTTTACCTGTTCCAGGCATGTGTGAAATGAAGTTAGAGGACTCACCTGATAATCGGACCTTTGCTTCAATCAACCAACGAATATCTTCAGGAATTCCATGATTCATTAATAATCTCAATCTTGCACATCTAGCACGGTAAATTTTTGTAATCGCATTCTGAGGCAGAGCGGGAAAATACTTTTTCAATTTTTCAAGATTAGTGTCCATTTTCAAATGAGAATTGGAAGAGAGATTCAAAGAATTGCACAGATATATACACAGATATCAGTAATTGTGGGAAACTGAAAGAACCGACTTAAGTCACGGAGTACCGTTATCCGCCATTTGACCGGGGTGAGAGAAACTAGCAAAAATCACTCAAAAAGAAACACAAAAACAATGTGAGAAAAAAAATAATCAACCTTTATCTACAAAATCATTCAAACCAGTTGATTCGTTTTCATTAAGAAAATTATCAAAGTGAGCTTTCAAACGATGTCCATTTTCCTTAAAATCATTGTCATTCATTGAATTCTCAATATCACAGGCCCCATAAGGATTGCTCCATCTTGGTCTTAGCTCTCTAGGGACTGCATAGAGTTGAGAATTATAAAACAAAACTTTTTGACCAGTATCAATCTTTTGACAATTTTCACAAGTTTTGCAGAATGCATGTGTGTCCTTGAACATGGTGGGCCAATAAAATCCATTTTGAAAGATTTTTGCAGCAGTCTTTTTTGACGAGAAATAACTTCCACATGCTTCAGAATGACAAAGTTTAATGACACTACTTACCTCATTGTCGGGAATGAATCTTTGAAATATTTGATCAGGACAATATTTGAATAAGTTAGGGTCATCACAATAAAAGCTCTTCACTTCGTTCAAAAACTTTTCTTTGTCTTGGGTACTCCAATCAGCTGGCAAATCTCCTAAAGCAAGAAAATTGATATTTTTATCATACCAAGGCATTGAACTAAGAGAAAGTAAGGATTTGTTAGGAAAGTAATCATCGATTGGTGTGATGTCAGATGTCGAATCTGTTGTCACTGTTGACAAAAGATTTGCATCAACATTTTTGGTGCTTGTTTCATCCGTGATTTCTTCCTCAGAATAAATCATTTGCAAATCTTCAGTTTCATCCAATTCATTTTTACTTAAAGTAGATTCAAGTTGATCATAAACTAATTCATCAATATGATCTACTTCTTGTAAATCATTATCATCTCCAGGTTGCTTGCAAATGTTGAAAATATTCATCTCCAATGTCATGTTTCCAAATGATAGCTTCATCAGTCCATTCCTACAATTAATCAATGCATTAGAAGTTGCAAGAAATGGACGTCCTAAAATAACAGGAAATGAATTACATGCTTCAACAGGTTCTGTGTCCAAGACAATAAAATCCACAGGATAAATGAATTTATCGACTTGTACTAACACATCTTCAATTATTCCTCTAGGCACTTTTACAGATCTATCGGCAAGTAAAAGAGATATAGAAGTTGGTTTTAACTCACCTAGATTGAGACTTTGAAAAACTGAATATGGAAGTAAATTCACACTAGCTCCAAGATCAAGTAAGGCTCTTTCAATTTTATGCTCTCCAATAAAGCAAGAAATTGTAGGACAACCAGGGTCTTTATATTTCAAAGCATTATTGTTTTGAAGAATAGCACTTACTTGTTCGGCTAGAAAGGCTTTCTTTTTCACATTCAGTTTCCTCTTCACAGTGCATAGATCTTTCAAAAATTTAGCATAGGAAGGAACCTGTTTAATAGCATCCAGCAAAGGTATATTGATTCTTACCTGTTTGAAAATTTCAAAAATTTCAGAGTTGTGATTGACTTTCCTTTGTTTGGTCATGGCATGAGGAAATGGAAGTGCTGGTGGTTAATCTGTCGTTTCTTTGCAATTTTCATATTCAACCCCTTCCTTACCCTCAGAGATTGACTCATCATCTTTCTCATAAGATTGAAGAGAGGGTTTTTCAATAACCTTACCACTGCGTAGAGTAGTGACTGATTTGACTTGATCCATATGTTGGCTTCCGGAATTACTTGCATTTGCATTGTATTGCCCCTCGGGATTTTGCTGTGGTTGAGATGGAAACTTACCTATCTCTTGGAAACT
>NW_011499929.1:372178-374347 GCF_000495115.2 Populus euphratica
GGTGGAGTATAAGGAGGTGCATATCCATGAGAATTTTGGAAATTGTGGTGTACTTGAAATGGTGGTTGTGAAGTTTGTGTTCTCACTCTTCCAACTAAAATTTGGGTGATTTCTCCAACCAGGGTTGCACGTTTGTGAGTATGGGTTGTGGTTGGCCCTTTGGAAACTGTTTAAAGTATGGGCTTGTCCATGGAGACATTCCTTAAAAGAAGGCAAGGTTGGACAATTATTGGTTGAGTGTTCATTTGTTTCACATATTTGACACAATGTTTTCAACAGATTTTAATTGACTGCTCTTTTTCAATTCTAGTGCCTCGACTTTTCTAGCTAAAGATGCAATCTTAGCTTGGAAGTCATGATCTTCCCTAAGGTTGTACATACCTCCACTAGATGTATGAGGTTGAGTTTTACTCGATGCCTTATAAGTACCCGCAGTGTCCCAATTTTGAGCATTTTCAGCTAACAAGTCTAAGTACTCCATTGCTTCATTAGGATCTTTATCTTCAAAAGTTCCATTGCACATCAATTCAACCATTTGCCTATCTTTAGGTGTTAACCCTTCATAGAAATGTGAAACCAATCTCCATGTTTCAAAACCATGATGAGGGCAAGTACTAAGCAAGTCTCGATACCTATCCCAACATTTGTAAAATGTTTCTCCTGGTTTTTGAGTGAAAGTGGTGATTTGTCTCTTGAAAGAGTTTGTTCTATGAGATGGAAAAAACTTCTTTAAAAACTGTTGTTGCATTTCATCCCAAGCACGAATGGATCCTGGTCTTAAATTTTGTAGCCATGTTTTAGCTTTATCTTTTAATGAAACATAAAAATGTGAAACCAATCTCCATGTTTCAAAACCATAATGAGGACAAGTATTAAGCAAGTCTTGAGACCTATCCTAATATTGATAAAATGTTTCTCCTGGTTTTTGAGTGAAAGTAGTAATTTATCTTTTGAAAGAGTTTGTTCTATGAGATGGGAAAAACTTCTTTAAAAACTGTTGTTGCATTTCATCCGAAACACGAATGAATCCTGGTCTTAAATTTTGTAGCCATGTTTTAGCTTTATCTTTTAATGAAAAAGGAAAAAGCTTTAATCTGATAGTGTTCATGCTACAATTTAATGCCTATCTTTAGGTGTTAACCCTTCATAGAAATGTGAAACCAATCTCCATGTTTCAAAACCATGATGAGGGCAAGTACTAAGCAAGTCTCGATACCTATCCCAACATTTGTAAAATGTTTCTCCTGGTTTTTGAGTGAAAGTGGTGATTTGTCTCTTGAAAGAGTTTGTTCTATGAGATGGGAAAAACTTCTTTAAAAACTGTTGTTGCATTTCATCCCAAGCACGAATGGATCCTGGTCTTAAATTTTGTAGCCATGTTTTAGCTTTATCTTTTAATGAAAAAGGAAAAAGCTTTAATCTGATGGTGTTCATGCTACAATTTAAATTATTATATGTGTTGCAGACCTCCTCAAATTCCCTTAAATGCAAGTATGGATTTTCCAAATCTAAGTCATGAAAAGAAGGTAAAAGTTGAATAATGCCTGGCTTAAAATTAAAATGAGATGCATCGGGAGGAAAAACTATGCATGATGGTGCCCTTGTTCTTGTGGGATTCATGTGGTCTCTAAGTGTTCTAGCACGATTATTCTCATTATTCTCATTATGAAGTGATTGATTATCTTCTTCGGCCATATTTTCTGAAAATGATGAGGATACCCTACAAAGTCTACCACTTGATGTACCTGACCACACTCTAATGCACGTGTATGAATAGAATAAAAGGAAAAAGAAAACAAAAAAAGAAGAAACAAGAGAAAACAAAATAAATATTATAATTTATACAAAACTTACCTCCCGGCAACGGCGCCAAAAACTTGACACGACTAAAAGATTGATGTCTTCTCCCAAGTGCAGGAGTGTCGAAGTAATAAATAACCCGGCAAGACCAGGGTCGAACCACAGAGAGGTTAATTGTACAAATTATAAACGACAATAATAACAACAACAACAACAATAATAGTAGTAATAACAGCAATAACAATAATTACAATAATAACAGTAGTAGTAGTAGTAGTAGTAGTAGTAGTAGTAGTAGTAGTAGTAGTAGTAGTAGTAGTAGTAGTAGTAGTAGTAGTAGTAGTAGTAGTAGTAGTAGTAGTAGTAGTA
>NW_011499929.1:374451-383178 GCF_000495115.2 Populus euphratica
AGTAGTAGTAGTAGTAGTAGTAGTAGTAGTGGTAGTAGTAATAATAATAAAAGAAGAAAAAGAAAAAGAAGTTGATGAGAACTTTGAGATGGAAAGATTAACGTAAGGATTAAACAATGATAATAACAAATGTCAAGGTTAAAAGTTCCCCTAATGGTATGTCAAACAAGTATAATATAAACTCTTATTATTCAATTGGAAACCACACACAAAAGAGGTTCCAATCAGATTATAGATTGTTAACATGATTACATTAGTCATCTTATTCAATTAATGCTAATACTTGTAAATCTCGTCAAACATTCATGATTATAACTTATGTTAACAACAAATCAAGTTCCTTTCATAGCTCAGGTGTCGGTTATACCATACAGTATGAACTATGAAAGTGCCAAGCATTTGTTATACCAAGTGTTATACAACATAAATCAAGATTAGTCATTTAACAAGCAAAGTATTAAAGAGTGAACAAGATAACAAATACAAAACATGTTAGTATCAAACATTAAAGTCTATATTAAGTTTACATTATACTTATTCTTACACCATTAGTGTAACCTTTTCACCTTGACATAACTAACTTAGCTAGACATAATGAAAGAAAGCAAAATAGATAAACAAAATAAGAACATAAAAGTTAACTAAGTAAAGGAAAGGAAATGAAAGGCATAAACTTGATATTAATGAAAGCAAAGTAAATGAAAGGAAAGGAAATGAAAGGCATAAACTTGATATTAATAAAAGCAAAGCATAAACATTACAAAAAATACAAAGAGAAAAAGCAAGGGCATGATCTTGATCTGGAAACCAAGATGCCTAAATTCATGGCAAATGCCTCCTTTTATAGGCCAAAATTGGGAACTATTGATTTGATGACTAATTGATGAATGGGTGGCCAACTCTTGACTTGGTGACAATTCTTATCTTCTCTTGTCTGCCCAAAACATCATTGATAACATCAAAATTGGAGCACTCGAAAAACGTAAAAGTTGTAGGCAATTGTCTTAGCTTTCTCGTGTAAAACATTCAGCTCATTTGGACTTCTAGAACTCCAGATATGGCCAAAATACTGAATAGTGCTCGGGCTAGAGGACAGATTCAGGCTTCTTTGTTGTTGCAACAATTTGGACTTGAAAATGGCCTTTTTAGATCTTGGGCTCCATATGAAAATTGTAGGCCTATGTCTCACCTTTCCATCCATATAAAGTAGAACTAAATTTGAGATATATAGCTCCAGATATGACCTAATTACCGAACAGTGTTCCGGTTTGGATTGCACCGACATCTCTTTTCTAAGTTTGGCCATCTCTTTATCCTTTCAATTTCAGTTCTTAAATTCATCAATCAATCCTTTCATTTATGTGATAGACCTACATTTAAAATGAATATTTAGCCATCTCTTCGTCCTTTCAATTTCAGTTCTTAAATTCATTAATCAATCCTTTCATTTATGTGATAGGCCTGTATTTAAAATGAACATTTACCATAAATTAAAGGTATCTTATATTATTAGATATATTATTATAAAACATGTTTTAGTTAAGGAGTTATTGATACTTCAAATGCAAAATGATAATATAAAACCTTGATAAAAATGCACTTTTAAGTACTAATCAAGTACTAATCACACCCCCCCAACCAGCTTATTACTAGTCCCTAGTAATTAAAGAGTTAAAATAGAAAAACAATTTGCAAATTCCACAAAGTAAGATATTCATCATTCAACTTTCATTAATTTATTCAGATAAACAAACTCTCATTAAATTTATATATCTACTCAATACCTCTTAACAAGATATTAATAAACCTTTCTTTTGTGCTCAACATATCAACATGTAATTATGGGGCTTTTCTTGGAAGAAAACAAAATTTTTGTTCTAATATTTAAGGTTAACTTCTTTGGGTTGGGATTATTATTTTTTTTCTTTTTTTCTTTTTTTTTAAATAAATATACATATAACTTAAAATAGCATGCATCTTTAACCCATGTAACGAGCTTTCGGCTAATGACTCCCAAACCAGTTGGTCTTATGGCATTAGGTGTTGAGACACCCCTATGAGCTTAGTAACTCAGGTCGTAGATATTGATACGTAGATAATACAATGTTTGATTCCCTTAAGCTTTTCTCCTCAACCCATGTAACAAGCGTTGGGCCAATAGCTTCTAAGTTAGTTGACTTTAGGGTATTAGGTATCAAAACACCCCTTCGGGCTTAATTGCTTAGGTTAGGGAGGCTAAGAAACCAAACTTATCTACATTTTTATTATCATCATTCATTTTTTTTTTGCTTTTTTTTGTTTTGTTTTTTTTTTGTTTTTATTTCAAATTATATACTATCCCTTTCCCTTGTTACCTTTAACAAAAGAACATAAATAATGTAATAATCCAATGTGCAACCCACAATTATATGTTAAAGTGTGTGTGTGTAAATTAAGGTTTAAGAATACATGTTAAATGAGTATATGAGCAGAATTAAGTTATAGTAATGTGAGAGTTTGTAAACCTGAATATTTCAAGAAGTATTATGATAGACCTTATTAAGAATGGTTACTAAGATGCGTCTCAAGAGTCATAAAGAAATCTCTTTTACTCTTTCATCATAGTAACAATAATTTTACATATGCTTTATAAAATAGAAAACACAGTTAGTTAATTTTTTATTTTTTTTTAACTACCACCCTCTCCCCCCAACCAAAACAGGACGTTGTCCTCAATGTTCTAAGATAGAAAGATAGAGTATAGAAAATATCACCTGAAATAACGAACACTGACAAATCTGAAACACACTGAAACAAAAATAAGAAATAACAAAACACAATAATAAAACAAAAAGACAAAAAAATTATAAATGAAGACTCAAATCTAATTTAAATTTTTTACGACTTTCCTTAAATGATCAATTTATACGACTCATGGAGGGATAAATTATAGGAATGAAAGATTGTAGTTGGTCAATCAATTGTTCAGCAGTAGCAGTAGAGATTATGATTTGTCATGTAGAAGATGTTAGAAATTCCTATTCTACGGCATGATCAAGAAAAGACAACAACTTATCATAATAACCATTAACATTTAAAAGACCTATGGGTTTATGGTGAATGTGCAGTTGAGTCCAAGAGGAAATATGAAAGATCTCTTCCAATGTGCCTAGACCACCTGGTAAAGCAATGAAGGCATCAGCATGGTTAAACATTGCATTCATTCAAGCAGACATTGTGGAGACTTGAAGTTCCTCTCTAATTGTTTTTCCAATGATATCCCCTTGTGCTAAAGCTTCAGTGACGTCCCCCAAAACTTGACTACCTCCTAAAAATGCAGCTATTGACACACCTCTCATTAACCCAAGACTGCCTACCCCATATACTAAATGAATCTCTCTCTCAGCTAGCACCTGACCAAGATGAATTGTTGATTCTAAAAACTCCTTTTCTTTCCCAGGACTAGATCCACCAAAAACACAAATATTTCTTATATGATGACCTAAGGAACTTGCCATTTCTACACACTTCTATATTTGTTGATGTATGGGTTGAGTATAAATGAAAGGAAGGAAGAGAGGATTTTATATATGAGAAATTAAAAAGGCAATCATATCACCTATATGTAGGCTAGCTGGAGTCTCTCTCTCTCTCTCTCACACACACACACACTCTTTATTTATTTATAAAAAAATATGTATGTATAGGTGGTTGTGATTGCGGCTCACATCTTCCCTTGGTTTTACGTCCAAGAATGACTTAAATGTCCTCTATGGGTCGGGAATAGGCTTCTCATCCAGATTTCTAAAAAAACTAGCAAACAGGGTCTTTTTTAATCAGATTCCCAAGACTATGTCAAGCATGTTCTTTATGAAAATAGGTTCATAGGTCATGAATTGCATGATGTTTATCTCGACTATGATGAAACTTAAGAGTCAATAAAAGATTATCTAAAGACTCTCTGTGTTTTGAAATAAATCTCACCTTCTAACAATTTTCACAGGTTTTGTGAGATGTATGTGATTTCTTGAATATGGTGGGCCAGTAAAATCCACTTTGTAAGATTTTTATAGTCCTTTTTTTTATGAGAAATGATCCCCACGTGCCTTATAGTAACAAAATTTAATGAAATTACTTACCTCATTGTCGAGAATGCATTTTTGAAATATTTGATCAGGACAACAATTGAATAAGTAAGGGTCATCCCAATAAAAATTTTGCATGTTGCTCAAAAATTTTCTTTTGTTTTCGGTACTCCAATGAGCTGGCAAAAATCTTGAAGCAAGAACATTGATATTTTTAGCAAACCAAGGCATTGAACTAAGAGAAAGTAAAGATTTATCTGGAAAGTAATCATCAATTGGTATGATGTCGAGTGTCGAATCTGTTGTCACTTTTGATAAAAGATTCACATCAATATTTTCGATGCCTTTTTCATCCTTGATTTCTTCCTGATTGGTCATGGCATGAGAAAATGGAAGTGCTGGAGGGGAATCAGTCTTTTCTTTGCAATGTTCAGATTCAACCCCTTCCTTACCCTTAGAGATTGACTCATCATCTTTCTCACGAGGTTCAAGAATTGGTTTTTGAATAACCTTACCACTACAAAGAGTGATGACTAATTTGACTTGATCCATATGTTAACTTCCAAGACTACTTCCATTTGCATTGTATTGCCCCTTGAGATTTTGCTGTGGTTGAGATGGAAACTTACCTTTCTCTTAAAAACTAAGAGCAGATGTGAATTTTGCAAGAGTATCTTTAAAATCTGTCATGTTTTGAGCAAGTTGAGTATTGATTGTCTCTTGCTTTTCAATTAATGCATGCATTGTTTCCTCAAGAGTTCTTCTAGGAGGTGGAGCATAAGAAGGTGCATATCCATGAGAATTTTAGAAATTATGGTGTGCTTGAAATGGTGGTTGTGAAGTTTGTACATTGTTATTATCACTCTTCTAACTGAAATTTGGGTGATTTTTCTCCAACCAGGATTGTATGTTTGCGAGAATGGGTTATGGTTGGCCCTTTGAAAACTGTTTAAAGCATGGGCTTTTTTATGAAGGCATTCCTTAAAAGAAGGCAAGGTTGGACAGTTATTGGTTGAGTGTTTTATTAGTTTCACAGATTTGACACATAATGTTTTCAACAGATTTTAATTGACCACTCTTTTTTAATTCTAGTGCCTCGACTTTTCTAGCTAAAGATGCAACCTTGGCTTGGAGGTCCTAATCTTCCCTAAGGTTGTACATACCTCTACTAGATGTATGAGGTTGAGTTTTACTCGGTGCCTCATAAGTACCCGCGGTGTTCTAATTTTGAGCATTTTTAGCTAACATGTCTAAGTACTTCATTGCTTCATCAGGGTCTTTATCTTCAAAAGTTCCATTGCACATCAATTCAACCATTTACCTATCTCTAGGTGTTAACCCTTCATAAAAATGTGAAACCAATCTCCATGTTTCAAAACCATGATGAGGGCAAGTATTAAGAAAATCTTGATACCTATCCCAACATTGGTAAAATGTTTCTCCTAGTTTTTGAGTGAAAGTGGTGATTTGTCATTTGAAAGAGTTTGTTCTGTGAGATGGGAAAAACGTCTTTAAAAACTGTTGTTGCATTTCATCCTAGGCACGAATGGATCCTGGTCTCAAATTTTGTAGCCATGTTTTAGCTTTATCTTTTAATGAAAAAGGAAAAAGTTTTAATCTGATGGTGTTCATGCTACAATTTGAATCATTATATGTGTTACAAACCTCCTCAAATTCCCATAAATGCAAGTATGGATTTTCCAATTCTAAGCCATGAAAAGAAGGTAAAAGTTGAATAATGCCTAGCTTAAAATTAAAATGAGATGTATCAGGAGGAAAAACTATGCATGATGGTGCACTTGTTCTTGTGGGATTCATGTAGTGTCTAAGTGTTCTAACACGGTTATTCTCGTTATGAAGTGATTGATTATCTTCTTCGACCATATTTTCTGAAAATGATAAGGATATCCTATAAAGTCTACCACTTGATGTACGTGATCACACTCTCATGCATGTGTACGAATAGAATAAAATGAAAAAGAAAATAAAAAAAGAAGAAATAAGAGAAAAGAAATAAAGTAAATGAAAGGAAATGAAAGGCATAAACTTGATATTAATGAAAGCAAAGCATAAACATTACAAAAAATACAAAGAGAGAAAGCAAGAGCATGATCTTGATCTGGAAACCAAGATGCCTAAATGCATGTCAAATGCCTCTTTTTACAAGCCAAAATTAGGAACTATTGATTTGATGACTAATTGATGAGTGGATGACTAACTCTTGACTTGGTGACAATCCTTATCTTCTCTTGTCTGCCTAAAACGTCATTGATAACGTCAAAATTGAAGCCACTTGAAAACATGAAAGTTGTAAGAAATTGTCTCAGCTATCTTGTGTAAAACATTCAGATCATTTGGACTTCTAGAACTCCAGCTATGGGCCAAACACTGAACAGTGCTCAGGTTGGAAGACAGATTTGACTTCTTTATTGTTGCTATAATTTGGACTTGAAAATGGCCTTTTTAAGTCTTGGGCTCCACATAAAAGTTATAGGCCTATGTCTTACCTTTCCATCCATTAAATTAGACCTAAATTTGAGATCTACACCTCTAGATATGACCGAATTACCAAACAGTGTTCCGGTTTGGACTGCACTAGCATCTCTTTTCTAAGTTTGGCCATCTCTTTTTCCTTTCAATTTCAGTTCTTCAATTCATCAATCAATCATTTCATTTATATGATAGGCCTACATTTAAAATGAACATTTACCATAAATTAAAGGTATCTTATATTATTAGATACGTTATTATAAAACATGCTTTAGTTAAAGAGTTATTGATACTTCAAGTGCAAAATGATGATATAAAACCTTAATAAAAATGCACTTTTAAGTACTAATCACCTTTAATTTGTGATAAATATTCATCTTAAATACAAGCCTATCACATAAATAAAAAGATTGATTGATGAGTTTAAATATTGAAATTGAAAGGACAAAGAGAAGGCCAAACTTAGAAAAGAGGAGTTGGTGCACACTATTCAGTAATTGGGTCATATCTAGAGTTGTAGATCTTAGATCTCGAATTTAGGTCTATTTTATATGAATGGAAAGGTAAGACAAAGGCCTACAACTTTCATGTGGAGGTATGGTTTTAAAAAAGCCATTTTCAAGTCCAAATTGTAGCAACAACAAAGAAGTTTGAATCTGTCCTGTAGCCCAGATAATGTTCAGTGTTCAGCCGATATCTTGAGTTCTAGAAGTCCAAATAATCTCAATTTTTTTTCCTGGAAAGCTGAGATAATTTTCTAGAACTTTCATATAGAGATCTGGTTCAAATTATGATGTTATCAATGACGTTTTATTTAGACAACAAAAGATAAGGATTGTCACCAAGTAAAGAGTTGGCCACCCACTCATCAATTAGTCATCAAATCAATAGTTTCTAATTTTGGCCTATAAAAGGAGGCATTTGCCATGCTTTTAGGCATCTTGGTTTCCAAATCAAGATCATAGTCTTGCTTTCTCTATTTGTATTGCTTATATTTTGCTTTCATTAATATCAAGTTTATGTCTTTCATTTCTTTTACTCTACTTAGTTAACTATTATCTTATTTATGTTTTTATTTTATTTATTTATTTTTCTTTCTTTTATTATGTTTATCTAAGTTTATTATGTCAAGGTGAAAAAGTTACACTAATGGTGTAAGAATTAGTATAGTGTAAACTGAACATGGACTTTAATGTTTGATACTAACATGTTTTGTATTTGTTATCTTATTCACTCTTTAATACATTGTTTGTTAAATGATTAATCTAGATTTATGTTGCATAACACTTGGTACAACAAATGCTTGGCAGTACAACAAATGCTTAGCACTTTCATAGCCCATACTGTATGGTATAACTAACATCTATGCTATGAAAGAAACTTGATTTGTTGTTAACATAAGTTATAATCATGAATGCCTAACAACATTTACAAGTATTAGCATTAATCGAATAAGATAACTAATGTAATCATATTAACAATTTATAATCTGATTGGAACCTCTTTTGTGTGTGGTTTCCAATTGAATAATAAGAGTTTATACTAATTGCTTAGGTTAGGGAGGCTACGAAACCAAATTTATCTATATTTTTATTATCATCATTTTTATTGCTCTTTTTTTTGTTTTTTTTTTTGAAATTATATACTATCCATTTTCCTTAGTTGTTACCTTTAACAAAAGAACATAAATAATATAATAATCCAATGTGCAACCCACAATCATATGTTAAAGTGTGTATGTGAAAATTAAGATTTAAGAATACATGTTAAATGAGTACATGAGCAGAATTAAATGATAATAATATGAGAGTTTGTAAACCTGAATATTCCAAGAAATATTATGATAGACTTTGTTAAGAATGGTTACTAAGATGTGTCTCGAGAGTCACTTTAACAAAAGAGCTCATTTATTCTACCATGCTAGTAATAAGAATTTTGCACATGCTTTATGAAATAGAAAACACAATTAGTTAATTTTTTTATCAAATACTACCCTCTCCCCTCAAATAAAACGAGACATTGTCCTTAATGTCCTAAAGTAAAAAAAAATAAAGTATAGAAGACATTACCTGAAATAACAAATACTAACAAACCTGAAACACACTTAAATAAATATAAGAAACAACACAACATAATAATAAAACCAAAAGACACAAAGATTCATAAATAAAGG
>NW_011499929.1:384076-386729 GCF_000495115.2 Populus euphratica
TGGGTTTATGGTGAATGTGCAGTTGGGCCCAAGAGGAAATATAAAAGATCTCTTCTAATGTGCTTAGACCATTTGGTAAGGCAATGAAGGTATCAATATGGTTAAACATTACATTCATTCGAGTAGACATTGTGAAGACTTGTAGTTCCTCTCCAATTATTTTTCCAATGATGTGCCCTTGTTCTAAAGCTTTGGGGACGACCCCTAAAACTTGACTACCTCCTAAAAATACAGCTATTGACACACCTCCCATTAACCCCAGGTTGTCTCCTCTATACACTAAATAAATCTTTCTCTTAGCTAGTACTTGACTAAGACGATTTGCTAATTTTAAAAATTCTTTTTCTTTTATAAGACTAGATCCACCGAAAACACAAACATTTCTTATGTGATGACCTGAGGAATTTGCCATTTCTATACGCTTCTATATTTATTGAATATATAGGTTGAGTAGAAATGAAAGTAAGGAAGAGAGGATTTTACAGATGAGAAAATAAAAAGGCAATCATATCACCTATATATAGGTCAGTTGGAGTCTCACTCTCTCTCTCTATTCTTTTTTAAAAAAACATGTGTGTGCACAAGTAGTTGTGATTGTAACTCACATCTTCCATTGGTTTTACGTCCAAGAATGGCTTAAACACCCTCTATGGTTCGGAGATAGGATTCCCATCTAGTTTTCTTCAAAACTAGCAAACAGGGTCTTTTTTTAGTCAGATTCTTAAGACTATGACAAGCATGTTCTTTATAAAAATAGGGTCGTAAGTCATAAATTACATGATGCATATTTCCACTATGATGAGACTTAAGATTTAATAAAAGATTATCTAAAGATTCTCTATGTTTTGAAATAAATCCCACCTTTTAACAATTGTCATAGGCGTTGTAGAATGCAAATGAGTCCTTGAACATAGTGATCCAATAAAATCCATTTTCAAAGATTTTTTCATTTGTCTTTTTTTACGAGAAATAACTCTCATATGCATGAGAATAACAAAGTTTAATGACACCACTTACCTCATTGTTGGGAATGCATATTTGAAATATTTGATAAGGATAATATTTGAATAAGTAAGGGTTATCCCAATAAAAGTTTTGCACGTCACTCAAAAACATTTTTTTGTATTGGGTACTCCAATGAGCTGGCAAATGTCCTGAACAAGAAAATTATTTTTTTTTTCATACCAATGCATTGGACTAAGAGAAAATAATGATTCGTCAAGAAAGTAATCATCGATTGGTGTGATGTTCAATATCGAATCTATTGTCACTCTTGATAAAAGATTCGTGTTAATATTTTCGGTGCCTTTTTCATCCGTGATTTCTTCCTGCGAATAAATCATTTACAAATCTTTAAATTCATCCAACTTATTTTTACTTAAAGTAGATTTAAATTGATCATAAATTAATTCCTTAATATGATCTACTTATTGTAATTCATTATCATCTTCAGGTTGCTTGCAAATGTTGAAAATATTCATCTCTCCAATGTCATATTTCCAAATGATAGCTTCATTAATCCATTCCTAGATTGAGACTTTGAAAAACTGAATATAGAAGTAAATTCACACTAGCTTCAAAATCAAGTAAGGCTCTTTCAATTTTATGTTCTCTAATAAAGTATGAAATTGTAGACAATGAGGGTCTTTATATTTCAAAGCACTATTATTCTAAAGAATAACACTTACTTGTTTGGCTAAAAAGGCTTTTTTTTTCACATTCAGTTTTCTCTTCACAATGCATAGATCTTTTAAAAATTTAGCATAAAAAGGAACCTGTTTAATAGCATTTAGCAAAGGTATATTGATCCTTACCTGTTTAAAAGTTTCAAAAATTTCAGAGTTGTGATTAACTTTTCTTTGTTTGGTCATGGCATAAGGAAATAAAAATGCTGGCGGGGAATCAGTCTTTTCTTTGTAATATTTAGATTCAACCCCTTCCTTACCCTCAAAGATTTACTCATTATCTTTCTCATAAAGTTGAAGAGTGGGTTTTTTTATAACCTTACCACTACAAAGAGTAGTGACTGATTTGACTTGATTGATGTGTTAGCTTCCAAAACTACTTGCATTTGCATTATATTGCCCCTTAGAATTTTGTTATGGTTAAGATGGAAACTTACCTTTCTCTTGGAAACTGAGAGCATATGTCAATTTTGCAAGAACATCTTTAAAATTTGTCATGCTATAAACAACTTGAGTATTGATTATCTCTTGCTTTTCAATGAATACATGTAATGTTTCCTCAAGATTTCTTCTAGGAGGGGGAGCATAAGAAGGTGTATATCTATGAGAATTTTAGAAATTATGGTGTGTTTGAAATGATGGTTATGAAGTTTGTGCATTATTATTATTACTCTTCCAACTAAAATTGGGTGATTTCTACAACCAGTGTTGTATGTTTACGAATATGGGTTATGATTGGGCCTTTGGAAACATTTAAAACATGGGCTTGTTCATAGAAACATTCCTTAAAAGAAGCCAAAGTTGGACAGTTGACACGACGAAAAGATTGTTGTCTTCTCCCAAGTGCAGGAGTGTCGAAGTAATAAATAACCCGGCAAGACCGGGGTCGAACCACAGGGAGGTTAATTGTACAAATTAAAAACAACAATAAAACAACAACAATAAGAATAACAACAACAACAACAATA
>NW_011499929.1:388662-408164 GCF_000495115.2 Populus euphratica
ATATTTTCTGAAAATGATGAGGATACCCTATAAAGTCTACCACTTAATGTACATGACCACACTCTCATGCACGTGTATGAGTAGAATAAAAGGAAAAAGAAAACAAAAGAAGGAGAAATAAAAAAAAAAAAAAACAAAGTTATTTACAAAGAAAATGAAAATAGAAAATAAAATAAATATTATAATTTGTACAAGAATTTACCTCTCCGGCAACGGCATCAGAAACTTGACACGACCAAAAGATTGATGTCTTCTCCCAAGTACAGAAGTGTCAAAGTGATAAATAACCTGGCATGACCAGGATCGAACCACAAGGAGGGTAATTGTATAAATTATAGATAACAATAATACAATAATAACAACAAAAGTAACAATAGTAGTAGTAGTAGTAGTAGTAGTAACAGTAATAATAATAATAATAATAATAATAAGAGAGTTTTGAGATGAAAGATTAATGTAAGGATTAAACAATGATAACAACAAATGTCAAGGTTAAAGGATCCACTAATGGTATATCAAACAAGTATAGTATAAACTCTAATTATTCAATTGAAAACCGCACACAAAAGAGGTTCCAATCAAATTATAAATTATTAACATGATTACATTAGTTATTCCAATGAAATTATAAACTGTTAACATGATTACATTAGTTATCTTATTCGATTAAAGCTAATACTTGTAAATGTTGTCAGGCATTTATGATTATAACTTATGTTAACAATAAGTCAAGTTCCTCCCATAGCATAGGTGTTGGTTATACCGTACAGTACAAGTTATGAAAGTGTCGAGCATTTGTTGTACCAAGTGTTGTACAACATAAATCTAGATTACTCATTTAACAAGCAAAGTATTAAAGAGTGAATAAGATAACAAATACAAAACATGTTAGTATTAAACATTATTAAACATTAAGATCCATGTTGAGTTTACACTATACTTATTCTTACACCATTAGTGTAACCTTTTCACCTTGACATGATAAACTTAGCTAAATATAATGAATGAAAGAAAAATAAATAAATAACATAAGAAAATAAATAAAATAAAAGTTAACTAAATAAACAAAAGGAAATGAAAGACATAAACTTGATATTAATTAAAGAAAAACATACATAGTACAAAGAGAGAAAGCAAGAGTATGATCTTGATCTGGAAACCAAGATGTCTAAATGCATGGCAAATGCCTCCTTTTATAGGCCAAAATTAGGAACTATTGATTTGATGAGTAATTGATGAGTGGGTGCCCAACTCTTGACTTGGTGACAATCCTTTTTGTCTAAATAAAATGTTATTGATAACATCACAATTTGAACCACCTTCACATGAAAATTCTAGGAAATTATCTTAAATTTTTAGGAAAAAAATAGAGGTCATTTAGACTTTTAGAACTCCAGATGTGGGTCAAACACTGAATAGTGTTTAGGCTGTAGGACCAATTCAGACTTCTTTATTGTTGCTATAATTTGGACTTGAAAATGACCTTTTTAGAACTAGACCTCCACATGAAAGTTATAGGCTATGTCTTACCTTTCCATCCATATAAAGTAAACTTAAATCCGAGATCTACAACTTCAAATACGACCCAATTACCAAACAGTGTTCGAGTTTGAACTACACCAACATCTCTTTTCTAAGTTTAGTCATCTCTTTATCCTTCAATTTCAATTCTTAAACTCATCAATCAATCTTTTCATTTATATGATAGGTCTGCATTTAAAATGAACATTCACCATAAATTAAAGGTATCTTATATTATTAGATATATTATTATAAAACATGCTTTAGTTAAAGAGTTATTGATACTTCAAGTGCAAAATGATAATATAAAACTTTGATAAAAATGCATTTTTAAGTACTAGTCACCCAGTAACTCATCTAGATGAGAAAGAATGACTTCTTTGAAGTTACGCTTAATTTTCTAACAAACTAGCGTGAATCCAACCCATATTTTTTTATAATGACATGTTAGCTCATTAATGATATGGCAAGGATCCCACATGACTAAGATACCTCTCTAAAAGGTCAAACTCGATGCATTAATCATTAGACTTAGATTAGTATATGAAAACTTTAAACTAATTTGATTATGAATAAGTTATTAATTAAAAATCATATTCACCTTCTCAATTCCTTGTAATCAATCCTAACCTTTAAAAAAGTGAGGCAATCGTATCAAAAAATAAGACAAGTGAAGGAAGGACTCTAATGTTTTCTAAATCGTTCTTTTAATCTTTTTTCTTTTTTAAATTTACGACAAGCTTACTTTTTGATTTTAAAAGATTTTAATTCTTAGACCTTAAATTATTGTGATGATTTGTGCTTAAAATTATTCTATATCTAAATGTGATACATAAATTCTTATGTTTTTCTATGATTAAATTTGATAATTGATGATCGAAACTTTATATGATACATAACATATGTTTTTGGTTTTAAATATATTGCTATTGATTAGTTCATGTCAAATGCATGAAGAATATATTTTAAGTAGCAAAAGTATCTGATTTTCAAACTCATGTTTCTTTATTTGTTATTTGAAAAGCATAAGTCTTGAATAAATTATATTCTCATAACTGTTTGATTATCATGGATTAATTGCACCTATATTGATCTTAATGCTATCACGTAATTAAATTTTGCATTCTTACTAAAGGTTATTTTATTATTAAAGTTAATTGATGCACTCATTCTAGGTTAACTAAAAAGTAAGGATATGTAAGAAAACTTTTTGTTTTTATGGTTGATTTGTTTATTATCACAAATTAGATTAAAAGATATATTGAAATTCAATGATTGATGTTTAATTATCCTTGGGGAATACTTTTTATAAAGAAAAAAGTTTCTCTCTATTTTTAACATTCTTCTAATTTTCCTTCTATTTTTCTTAATTTATTTCTTTTATTTCTTGAGTTATCTAAGTTGTTTTTAGTTAGTTTAGATCATAAACAAACCCATTTTTAATTACTTATTGTTTAAATTACATATTTGTTAATTTTGTTAGATTAATATATTTAGTGCTTTTTTACTTTGTTTGTTTTAATCTAAAATTAAATAGCTTATCTTGATTGAGTAATTAAGTTACAATACTTGTATCTTTATTAGACCATACCCTTACTTTCTATATTACAAATTATTAATTTTAAGGGTTTAAATTTGCACGACTTTAACACTTGTCAATTTTTTTGTGTCATTTTCAAGTATACTAATCCTTTTTTACTTAAACCAAGCTCGAGTTTTTGTTTATTTTAGCTTACAGGTGTAAGTTGTATTTTCATATAAGAATATCGTGATTTAAAATAAAAGGACTAAGGCTTTCCATGATAGAATAATTTTTATGAAGGAATTTTGTAGTAGAAAATTCTTCTTTTTCATTCATGTTTGGAACTCTTTTGCATTCTCATTGGATCGTATCCTTTATTATTACTAACTTTGATCATAGTGTAATTAAGATTCAAGTTTTAGAAAGAAACAAAGTGATCAAAGTAAATGTATATCACTAGAAACCTATTTATAAAGGTTTAAAGGATGGTATTGTGAAGGCTTGGTCAAACCTTAGACATGGGCATATGTACTCCAGCCAAAGACAAGAAACAAAAACACTTATTAGGATATGACTGATTAGTACTTAAAAGTGCATTTTTATCAAGGTTTTATATCATTATTTTGCACTTGAAGTATTAATAACTTCTTATCTAGAGCATGTTTTATAATAACATGTCTAATAATATAAGATAGCTTTAATATATAGTAAATGTTCATCTTAAATACATGCCTGTCACATAAATCAAGGGACTAATTGATGAGTTTAACTACTAAAATTGAGAAGACAAAGAGGGCTAAGATTAGAAAAGAGATGTTGGTTCAGTCCAAACTGCAATACCATTTGGTTATTAGATTATAACTAGAGCTGTATAATTAGTACTTAAAAGTGCATTTCTATCAAGGTTTTATATCATCATTTTACACTTGAAATATCAATAACCCCTTAACTAAAGCATGTTTTATAATAACATATCTAATAATATAAGATACCTTTAATTTATGGTAAATGTTCATTTTAAATACAGGTCTATCATATAAATGAAAAGATTGATTGATGAGTTTAAGTGCTGAAATTGAAAGGACAAAGAAATGACCAAATTTAGAAAAGAGATATTGGTGTAGTCCAAACTAGAACATTGTTCAATATTTATGTCATATCTCGAGCTATAGATCTCAGATTTAGGTCTACTTTATATGGATGGAAATGTAAGACATAGGCCTACAACTTTCATGTGGAGGTCTAGTTTTAATAAGGTCGTTTTCAAGTCTAAATTTTAGCAGCAACAAAGAAGTTTGAATCTGTTTTATAACCCAGATATTGTTTAATGTTCAGCCTATATCTTGAGTTCTAGAAGTCCAAATGACCTCAATTTTTTTTTTCTGGAAAGCTAAGAAAATTTCTTACAATTTCATATGGAGGTCTGGTTCAAATTCTAATGTTATCAATGACATTTTATTCAGAAAAGAGAAGATAAGGATTGTCACCAAGTCAAGAGTTGGTCACCCACTCATCAATTAGTCATCAAACCAATAATTTTCAATTTTGGCCTGTAAAAGGAGGCATTTGTCATGTATTTAAACATCTTGGTTTCCAGATCAAGATCATGCTTTTTTTTCTCTCTTTGTATTTTTTGTAATGTTTATGCTTTACTTTCATTAATATCTTGTTTATACCTTTCATTTCATTTCCTTTACTTAGTTAACTTTTATCTTATTTATGTTCTTATCTTGTTTATTTATGTTTCTCTCTTTGATTATGTTTAGCTAAGTTTATTATGTCAATGTGAAAAGGTTACACTAATGGTGTAAGAATAAGTATAGTGTAAACTTAATATGGACTTTAATGTTTGATACTAACATGTTTTGTATTTGTTATCTTGTTCACTCTTTAATACTTTGCTTATTGACTAATCTAGATTTATGTTGCATAACATTTTGTACAATAAATGCTTGTCACTTTCATAGCACAAATTGTATGGTATAACCAACACCTGTGCTATGAAAGGAACTTGATTTGTTGTTAACATAAATCATAATCATAAATACCTGACAATATTTAAAGTATTAGCATTATTCAAATAAGGTAACTAATATAATCATGTTAACCATTTATAATCTGATTGTAACCTCCTTTGTGTGTGGTTTCCGGTTGACTAATAAAAGTTTATACTATACTTGTTTGAAATACCATTAGTGGATCCTCTAACCTTGACATTTGTTGTTATCATTTTTTAATCCTTACATTGATCTTTCATCTCAAAGTTCTCATCAACTTCTTCTTCTTCTTCTTCTATTATTATTATTATTATTATTATTATTACTACTACTACTACTTCTATTATTATTATTATTATTATTATTATTACTAATACTACTACTACTACTACTACTACTACTATTTCTATTATTATTATTATTATTATTATTATTACTACTACTACTACTACTACTACTACTACTACTACTATTAATACTATTATTGTTGTTGTTGTTGTTGTTGTATTATTGTTGTTTATAATTTATACAATTAACCTCCTTGTGGTTTGACTCCAGTCTTGCTGGGTTATTTATTATTTCGACACTCTTGCACTTGGGAGAAGACATCAATCTTTTGATCGTGTTACTATAAAACTTGGATTTAATTCTATTTTATATTAATAGAAAGCTAAGACATAGGCCTAAAACTTTTATGAATAGTCCAAGATTCAAAAATATCGTTTTCAAGTTCAAATTATAGTAATAACAGAGAAGTCTGAATCTGTCCTGTTGCTCAGATACTGTTTAGTATTCAGCCCATACTCAAGTTCTAGAAGTCCAAATGCATTGATTTTATTTTTTTATTAAAAAGCTGAGACAATTTCATAAAACTTTCATGAAGACAATCTGTTCAAATTATGATGTTAGCAGTAATGTTTTGTTCAGACAATAAAATAAGAGTTATCACAAAGTCAAGAATTGGCCACTCACTCAACAATTAGTCATTAAATCAATAATTCTAAATTTTAGCCTATAAAAGGAGGCATTTGTCATGCATTTAGGCTTCTTGATTTTCAAATCAAGATCATGTTTTTACTCTCTTTCTTTATATTTTGTAATGCTTGAACTTTGTTTTCATTAATATCTTGTTTATGCTTTTCATTTCCTTTCCTTTACTTTATTCACTTGTATCTTATTTATGTTCTTATCTTGTTTATATATGTTTCTCTTTTTCATTATGTTTAGCTAAGTTTATTATATCAAGGTGAAAAGGTTTCATTAATAGTGTTTAGGATAAATATAATATAAACTTAATATGGACTCCAATACTTATATCTTAAACAACTTGCTATTAACTTGTCTTATCATTTTTATCTTATTAATTCTTAATACCTTACTTGTTAAATGGTTAATCTAGATTTGTGTTATATAACACTTGGTATAACAAATACTTGACATTTTAATAACCAACTATATGGCATAACTTACACCAGTGCTATAAAAAGAACTTGATTTGTTGTTAATATAAGTTAGCATCATAAATTCCTGACAATACTTAAAAGTTTGGTGTTACTTAAATAAGATAATTAATATGATTATGTTAAGAATTTATAATGAGCTATTAATGACAAATCATCTGATTGAAACCTTCTTTGTGTATGGTTTCTAGTTGAGTAATAAAAAGAGTTTATATTATACTTATTTAAAATACCATTAGTGAACTCTCTAACCTTGACATTTGTTTTTATCATTGTTTAATCCCCACATTAATCTTACATCTCAAAGTCCTCTTTAACTTATTATTATTATTATTATTATTATTATTATAGTTAACCTCCCTATAGTTCAATCTCGGTCTTACCAAGTTATTTATTACTTCGATACTCCTACACTTAGAAGAAAACACCAATCTCTTAGTCATGTCAGTGACCTAGCACACAAAAAAAAGAAGATTTGCTTCTGTTTTATTTTATTTTGTTTTGTTTTGTTTTGTTTTTGGTGTGATTATGTATGTTTTACCTAGATTAGTCGAATCTATCCATATTCATGTGTTTTTCTTTTGCATGTGTGATTTACATGACTTTGAGTACAAGTGCTTATTTTTAATAATTAAAAAAATGTTGGATTTTTATTTTAAACCCTAAGTTCTTAATTTTATCTTTTGACCTCCTAATATTTAATAAGAATATATGTACGAACTAGTTGAATTTGATAAAGGTATAAAATAAATAAATGGGTTTACTTGTAATATTTTAAGCTTAATTGGTTTAATAATTGACTTTGAAACTATATCATGTTATCTTGGTAAATAATTTGAACTTTTTATGATATTTTGAGCCTCCAACATGATTATTTAATGAATGTTATTCATTCAAATGTTATAATCCATTAATCATTCAATAAATGCTTATCTTTATGAATAATGAGGAGATCATCATCACGAACTTCACCAAGCTTAGTGAAAGCTACATCTCAACACTCCTTATTCAAGGATTTTTTTTATCTTTTTAATTTTCAGCATAATAAAATAACTTAATTAATTTTAAATCCAAGATTTGTTAAATTCTCTTCATGGGACTTTTTCAACTTTTCATCAATTTTTTTGTTAATATATTTTTCATTAAAAGATAAAGCTAAAACATGGCTACAAAATTTAAGACCAGGATCCATTCATGCTTGGGATGAAATGCAACAACAGGTTTTAAAGAAGTTTTTCCCATCGCATAGAACAAACTCTTTCAAAAGACAAATCACCACTTTCACTCAAAAATCAGGAGAAACATTTTACCAATGTTGGGATAGGTATCGAGACTTGCTTAATACTTGCCCTCATCATGGTTTTGAAACATGGAGATTGGTTTCACATTTTTATAAAGGGTTAACACCTTGAGATAGGCAAATGGTTGAATTGATGTGCAATGGAACTTTTGAAGATAAAGACCCTGATGAAGCAATGGAGTACTTAGACTTGTAAGCTGAAAATGCTCAAAATTAGGACACCGCAGGTACTTATGAAGCACCGAGTAAAACTCAACCTCATACATCTAGTGGAGGCATGTACAACCTTAGGGAAGATCATGACCTTCAAGCCAAGTTTTCATCTTTAGTTAAAAAAGTTGAGGCACTAGAATTGAAAAAGAGTTGTCAATTAAAATATGTTGAAAACATTGTGTGTCAAATATGTGAAACAAATAAATACTCAACCAATAGTTGTCCAAACTTGCCTTCTCTTAAGGAATGTCTCCAAGAACAAGCTCATGCTTTAAACAGTTTCCAAAGGCCAACCACAACATATACTCTCAAACATACAACCCTGGTTGGAGAAATCACCCAAATTTCAGTTGGAAAAGTGATAACAACAATGCACAGACTTCACAACCACCATTTCAAGCACACCATAATTTCCAAAATTCTCATGGATATGTACCTCCTTATGCTTCACCTCTTAGAAGAAATCTTGAGGAAACATTGCATGCATTCATTGAAAAGTAAGAGACAATCAATACTCAACTTGCTCAAAACATGACAGATTTTAAAGATACTCTTGTAAAATTGACATCTGCTCTTAGTTTCCAAGAGAAAGGTAAGTTTCCATCTCAACCATACTAAAATCGCAAGGGGCAATACAATGCAAATGCAAGTAGTTTTGGATGCCAACACATGGATCAAGTCAAATCAGTCACTACTCTTCGTAGTGGTAAGGTTATTGAAAAACCCACTCCTGAACCTTGTGAGAAAGATGATGAGTCAATCTCTGAGGGTAAGGAAGGGGTTGAATCTGAAAATTGCAAAGAAACGACTGATTCCCCACCAGCACTTCCATTTCCTCATGCCATGACCAAACAAAGGAAAGTCAATCACAACTCTGAAATATTTGAAACTTTCAAACAAGTAAGAATCAATATACCTTTGCTGGATGCTATTAAACAGGTTCTTTTCTATGCTAAATTTTTGAAAGATCTATGCATGGTGAAGAGGAAACTGAATGTGAAAAAGAAAGCCTTTTTAGTCGAGCAAGTAAGTGCCATTCTTTAGAACAATAATGCTTTGAAATATAAAGACCCTGGTTATCCTACAATTTCTTGCTTTTTTGGAGAGCATAAAATTGAAAGAGCCTTACTTGATCTTGGAGCTAGTGTGAATTTACTTCCATATTCAGTTTTTCAAAGTCTCAATTTAGGTGAGCTAAAACCAACTTCTGTAACTCTTTTACTTGCCGATAGATCTGTAAAAGTGCCTAGAGGAATAGTTGAAGATGTGTTAGTACAGGTCGATAAATTCATTTATCCTGTGGATTTTGTTATCTTAGACACAGAACCTGTTGAAGCATGTAATTCATTTCTTGTTATTTTAGGACATCCATTTCTTGTAACTTCTAACGCATTGATTAATTGTAGGAATGGACTGATGAAGCTATCATTTGGAAACATGATATTGGAGATGAATATTTTCAACATTTGCAAGCAACGTGGAGATGATAATGATTTATAAGAAGTAGATCATATTGATGAATTAGTTTATGATCAACTTCAATCTATTTTAAGTAAAAATGAGTTGGATGAATCTGAAGATTTGCAAATGATTTATTTAGAGGAAGAAATCATAGATGAAAAATGTACCGAAAATGTTGATACGGATCTTTTGTCAAAAGTGACAACAAATTGGACATCTAACATCACACCAATCGATGATTACTTTCCTGACGAATCCTTACTTTCTCTTAGTCCAATGCCTTGGTATGATAAAAATATCAATTTTCTTACTTTAGGAGATTTGCCAGCTGATTGGAGTACCCAAGACAAAGAAAAGTTTTAAAATGAATTTAAGAACTTTTATTGTGATGACCCTAACTTGTTCAAATATTGTCCTGATCAAATATTTCAAAGATTCATTCCCGACAATGAGGTAAGTAGTGTCATTAAACTTTGTCATTTTGAAGCATGTGGAAGTTATTTCTCATAAAAAAAGACAGCTACAAAAATCTTTCAAAATAGATTTTATTGGCCCACCATGTTCAAGGACATGCATGCATTCTGCAAAACTTGTGAAAATTGTCAACAAGTTGACACTGGTCAAAAAGATTTGTTTTATAATTCTCAACTCTATTCATTCCCTAGAGAACTAAGATCAAGATGGAACAATCCTTATGGGGCCTGTGATATTGAGAATTCAATGAATGACAATGTTTTTAAGGAAAATGGACATCGTTTGAAAGCATTGGGCCAATAGCTTCTAAGTCAGTTGACTTTAGGGTATTAGGTGTCAAAACACCCCTTCGGGCTTAATTGCTTAGGTTAGGGAGGCTAAGAAACCAAACTTATCTACATTTTTATTATCATCATTCATTTTTTTTTGCTTTTTTTTGTTTTGCTTTTTTTTTTCAAATTATATATTATCCCTTTCCCTTGTTACCTTTAACAAAAGAACATAAATAATATAATAATCCGATGTGCAACCCACAATCATATGTTAAAGTGTGTGTGTGTAAATTAAGGTTTAAGAATACATGTTAAATGAGTATATGAGCAGAATTAAGTTATAGTAATGTGAGAGTTTGTAAACTTGAATATTTCAAGAAGTATTAAGATAGATCTTATTAAGAATGGTTACTAAGATGCGTCTCAAGAGTCATAAAAAAATCTCTTTTACTCTGTCATCATAGTAACAATAATTTTGCATATGCTTTATAAAATAGAAAACACAGTTAGTTAATTTTTTATTTTTTTTAACTACCACCCTTTCCCCCCAACCAAAACAAGACATTGTCCTCAATGTTCTAAGATAGAAAGATAGAGTATAGAAGATATCACCTGAAATAACGAACACTGACAAATCTGAAACACACTGAAACAAAAATAAGAAATAACAAAACACAATAATAAAACAAAATGACAAAAAAATTATAAATGAAGACTCAAATCTAATTTAAGTTTTTTACGGCTTTCCTTAAATGATCAATTTATATGACTCATGGAGGGATAAATTACAGGAATGAAATATTGTAGTTGGTCAATCAATTGTTCAGCAATAGCAGTAGAGATTATGATTTGTCATGTAGAAGATGTTAGAAATTCCTATTCCACGGCATGATCAAGAAAAGACAACAACTTATCATAATAACCATTAACATTTAAGAGACCTATGGGTTTATGGTGAATGTGCAGTTGAGCCCAAGAGCAAATATGAAAGATTTCTTCCAATGTGCCTAGACCACCTGGTAATGCAATGAAGGCATCAACATGGTTAAACATTGCATTCATTCAAGCAGACATTGTGGAGACTTGAAGTTCCTCTCTAATTGTTTTTCCAATGATGTCCCCTTGTGCTAAAGCTTCAAAGACGTCCCCCAAAACTTGACTACCTCCTAAAAATGCAGTTATTGACACACCTCCCATTAACCCAAGACTGCCTCCCCCATATACTAAATGAATCTCTCTCTCAGCTAGCACCTGACCAAGATGAATTGCTGATTCTAAAAACTCCTTTTCATTCCTAGGACTAGATCCACCAAAAACACAAATATTTCTTATATGATGACCTAAGGAACTTGCCATTTCTACACACTTCTATATTTGTTGATGTATGGGTTGAGTATAAATGAAAGGAAGGAAGAGAGGATTTTATATATGAGAAATTAAAAAGGCAATCATATCACTTATATGTAGGCTAGCTGGAGTCTCTCTCTCTCTCTCTCTCTCACACACACACTCTTTATTTATTTATAAAAAAATGTGTATGTATAGGTGGTTGTGATTGTGGCTCACATCTTCCCTTGGTTTTACATCCAAGAATGGCTTAAATGTCCTCTATAGGTCGGGGATAGGCTTGTCATCCAGATTTCTAAAAAACTAGCAAACAGGGTCTTTTTTAATCAGATTCCCAAAACTATGTCAAGCATGTTCTTTATGAAAATGGGTTCATAAGTCATGAATTGCATGATGTTTATCTTGACTATGATGAAACTTAAGAGTCAATAAAAGATTATCTAAAGACTCTCTGTGTTTTGAAATAAATCTCACCTTTTAACAATTTTCACAGGTTTTGCGGGATGTATGTGATTCCTTGAATATGGTGGGCCAGTAAAATCCGCTTTGTAAGATTTTTATAGTCCTTCTTTTTATGAGAAATGATCCCCATGTGCCTTATAGTAACAAAATTTAATGAAATTACTTACCTCATTATCGAGAATGCATTTTTGAAATATTTGATCAGGACAACAATTGAATAAGTAAGGGTCATCCCAATAAAATTTTTGCATGTTGCTCAAAAATTTTCTTTTGTTTTCGGTACTCCAATGAGTTGGCAAAAATCTTGAAGCAAGAACATTGATATTTTTATCAAACCAAGGCATTGAACTAAGAGAAAGTAGAGATTTATCAGGAAAGTAATCATCAATTGGTATGATGTCGAGTGTCGAATATGTTGTCACTTTTGATAAAAGATTCGCATCAATATTTTTGGTGCCTTTTTCATCCTTGATTTCTTCCTGATTGGTCATGGCATGAGAAAATGGAAGTGCTGGAGGGGAATCAATCTTTTCTTTGCAATGTTCAGATTCAACCCCTTCCTTACCCTTAGAGATTGACTCATCATCTTTCTCACGAGGTTCAAGAATTGGTTTTTGAATAACCTTGCCACTACAAAGAGTGATGACTGATTTGACTTGATCCATGTGTTAACTTCCAGGACTACTTACATTTACATTGTATTGCCCCTTGAGATTTTGTTGTGGTTGAGATGGAAACTTACCCTTCTCTTGAAAACTAAGAGCAGATGTGAATTTTGCAAGAGTATCTTTAAAATTTGTTATGTTTTGAGCAAGTTGAGTGTTGATTGTCTCTTGCTTTTCAATAAATACATACAAAGTTTCCTCAAAATTTCTTATAGGAGGTGGAGCATAAGAAGGTGCATATCCATGAGAATTTTAGAAATTGTGGTGTGCTTGAAATGGTGGTTGTGAAGTTTGTACATTGTTATTATCACTCTTCTAACTGAAATTTGGGTGATTTCTCCAACCAGGATTGTATGTTTGTGAGAATGGGTTATGGTTGGCCCTTTGAAAACTGTTTAAAGCATGGGCTTATTTATGAAGGCATTCCTTAAAAGAAGGCAAGGTTGGACAGTTATTGGTTGAGTGTTTTATTAGTTTCACAGATTTGACACATAATGTTTTCAACAGATTTTAATTGACCACTCTTTTTTAATTCTAGTGCCTTGACTTTTTTAGCTAAAGATGCAACCTTGGCTTGGAGGTCCTAATCTTCCTTAAGGTTGTACATACCTCTACTAGATGTATGAGGTTGAGTTTTACTCGGTGCCTCATAAGTACTCGCGGTGTCCTAATTTTGAGCATTTTTAGCTAACAAGTGTAAGTACTTCATTGCTTCATCAGGGTCTTTATCTTCAAAAGTTCCATTGCACATCAATTCAATCATTTACCTATCTCTAGGTGTTAACCCTTCATAAAAATGTGAAACCAATCTCCATGTTTCAAAACCATGATGAGGGAAAATATTAAGCAAATCTCGATACCTATCCCAACATTGGTAAAATGTTTCTCCTAGTTTTTGAGTAAAAGTGGTGATTTGTCATTTGAAAGAGTTTGTTCTGTGAGATGGAAAAAACATCTTTAAAAACTGCTGTTGCATTTCATCCCAGGCACGAATGGATCCTGGTCTCAAATTTTGTAGCCATGTTTTAGCTTTATCTTTTAATGAAAAAGGAAAAAGCTTTAATCTGATGGTGTTCATGCTACAATTTGAATCATTATATGTGTTACAAACCTCCTCAAATTCCTATAAATGCAAGTATGGATTTTCCAATTCTAAGCCATGAAAAGAAGGTAAAAGTTGAATAATGCCTAGCTTAAAATTAAAATGAGATGTATCAGGAGGAAAAACTATGCATGATGGTGCACTTGTTCTTGTGGGATTCATGTAGTGTCTAAGTATTATAACACGGTTATTCTCGTTATGAAATGATTGATTATCTTCTTCAACCATATTTTCTGAAAATGATGAGGATATCCTATAAAGTCTACCACTTGATATACGTGATCACACTCTCATGCATGTGTACGAATAGAATAAAAGGAAAAAGAAAATAAAAGAAGAAGAAATAAGAGAAAAGAAATAAAGTAAATGAAAGGAAATGAAAGGCATAAACTTGATATTAATGAAAGCAAAGCATAAACATTACAAAGAGAGAAAGCAAGAGCATGATCTTGATCTGGAAACCAAGATGCCTAAATGCATGGCAAATGCCTCTTTTTACAGGCCAAAATTAGAAACTATTGATTTGATGACTAATTAATGAGTGGGTGACCAACTCTTGACTTGGTGACAATCCTTATCTTCTCTTGTCTGCCCAAAACATCATTGATAACGTCAAAATTGGAGCCACTTGAAAACATGAAAGTTGTAGAAAATTGTCTCAGCTATCTTGTGTAAAACATTTAGATCATTTGGACTTCTAGAAGTCCATTTATGGGCCAAACACTGAACAGTGCTTAGGCTAGAAGACAGATTCGGACTTCTTTATTGTTGCTATAATTTGGACTTGAAAATGGCATTTTTAAGTCTTGGGCTCCATATAAAAGTTATAGGCCTATGTCTTACCTTTCCATCCATTAAAGTAGACCTAAATCTGAGATCTACAGCTCTAGATATGACTGAATTACCAAACAGTGTTCCAGTTTGGACTGCACTAGCATCTCTTTTCTAAGTTTGGCCATCTCTTTTTCCTTTCAATTTCAGTTCTTCATTTCATCAATCAATCATTTCATTTATATGATAGGCCTACATTTAAAATGAACATTTACCATAAATTAAAGGTATCTTATATTATTAGATACGTTATTATAAAACATGTTTTAGTTAAGGAGTTATTGATTCTTCAAGTGCAAAATGATGATATAAAACCTTGATAAAAATGCACTTTTAAGTACTAATCACCTTTAATTTGTGATAAATATTCATCTTAAATACAAGCCTATCACATAAATAAAAAGATTGATTGATGAGTTTAAATATTGAAATTGAAAGGACAAAGAGAAGGCCAAACTTAGAAAAGAGGAGTTGGTGCAGTCCAAACTGGAACACTATTCAGTAATTGGGTCATATCTAGAGTTGTAGATCTTAGATCTCGAATTTAGGTCTATTTTATATGAATGGAAAGGTAAGATAAAGGCCTACAACTTTCATGTGGAGGTATGGTTTTAAAAAAGCCATTTTCAAGTCCAAATTATAGCAACAACAAAGAAGTTTGAATCTGTCCTGTAGCCCAGATAATGTTCAGTGTTCAGCCGATATCTTGAGTTCTAGAAGTCCAAATAATCTCAATTGTTTTTCCTGGAAAGCTGAGACAATTTTCTAGAACTTTCATGTAGAGGTCTGGTTCAAATTATGACGTTATCAATGACGTTTTATTTAGACAACAAAAGATAAGGATTGTCACCAAGTAAAGAGTTGGCCACCCACTCATCAATTAGTCATCAAATCAATAGTTTCTAATTTTGGCCTATAAAAGGAGGTATTTGCCATGCTTTTAGGCATCTTGGTTTCCAAATCAAGATCATAGTCTTGCTTTCTCTGTTTGTATTGCTTATATTTTGCTTTCATTAATATCAAGTTTATGTCTTTCATTTCTTTTACTCTACTTAGTTAACTATTATCTTATTTATGTTTTTATTTTATTTATTTATTTTTCTTTCTTTCATTATGTTTATCTAAGTTTATTATGTTAAGGTGAAAAAGTTACACTAATGGTGTAAGAATTAGTATAGTGTAAACTGAACATGAACTTTAATGTTTGATACTAACATGTTTTGTATTTGTTATCTTATTCACTCTTTAATACATTGTTTGTTAAATGATTAGTCTAGATTTATGTTGCATAACACTTGGTACAACAAATGCTTGGTAGTACAACAAATGCTTAGCACTTTCATAGCCCATACTGTATGGTATAACTGACATCTATGCTATGAAAGAAACTTGATTTGTTGTTAACATAAGTTATAATCATGAATGCCTAACAACATTTACAAGTATTAGCATTAATCGAATAAGATAACTAATGTAGTCATATTAACAATTTATAATCTGATTGGAACCTCTTTTGTCGTGGTTTCCAATTGAATAATAAGAGTTTATACTAATTGCTTAGGTTAGGGAGGCTACGAAACCAAATTTATCTATATTTTTATTATCATCATTTTTATTGCTCTTTTTTTTGTTTTTTTTTTCAAATTATATACTATCCATTTTCCTTAGTTGTTACCTTTAACAAAAGAACATAAATAATATAATAATCCAATATGCAACCCACAATCATATGTTAAAGTGTGTATGTGAAAATTAAGATTTAAGAATACATGTTAAATGAGTACATGAGCAGAATTAAATGATAATAATATGAGAGTTTGTAAACCTGAATATTCCAAGAAATATTATGATAGACTTTGTTAAGAATGGTTACTAAGATGTGTCTCGAGAGTCACTTTAACAAAAGAGCTCATTTAATCTACCATGCTAGTAATAAGAATTTTGCACATGCTTTATGAAATAGAAAACACAATTAGTTAATTTTTTTTATCAATTACTACCCTCTCCCCTCAAATAAAACGAGACATTGTCCTTAATGTCCTAAAGTAAAAAAAATAAAGTATAGAAGACATTACCTGAAATAACAAATACTAACAAACCTGAAACACACTTAAATAAATATAAGAAACAACACAACATAATAATAAAACCAAAAGACACAAAGATTCATAAATAAAGGCTCAAATCCAATCTAAGTTTTTTACGGCTTTCCTTAGATGACCAATTTATACGACTCATAGATGGATCAATTACAAGAATAAAATATTATAGTTAATCAATCAATTGTTCAGCAATAGTAGCAAAAATAATAATTTGTTGCATTGAAGATGTTAGAAATTCTTGTTCCACGGCATGATCAAGAAACAATAACTTATCATAATAACCATTAACATTTAACAGACATATGGGTTTTTAGTGAATGTGCAGTTGGGCCCAAGAGGAAATATAAAAGATCTCTTCTAATGTGCTTAGACCATTTGGTAAGGCAATGAAGGTATCAACATGGTTAAACATTACATTCATTCGAGTAGACATTGTGGAGACTTGTAGTTCCTCTCTAATTATTTTTCCAATGATGTCCCCTTGTTCTAAAGCTTTGGGGACGACCCCTAAAACTTGACTACCTCCTAAAAATACAGCTATTGACACACCTCCCATTAACCCCAGGTTGTCTCCTCTATACACTAAATAAATCTTTCTCTTAGCTAGTACTTGACTAAGACGATTTGCTAATTTTAAAAATTCTTTTTCTTTTATAAGACTAGATCCACCGAAAACACAAACATTCCTTATGTGATGACCTGAGGAACTTGCCATTTCTATACGCTTCTATATTTATTGAATATATAGGTTGAGTAGAAATGAAAGTAAGGAAGAGAGGATTTTACAGATGAGAAAATAAAAAGGCAATCATACCACCTATATATAGGTCAGTTGGAGTCTCACTCTCTCTCTCTATTTTTTTTAAAAAAAACATGTGTGTGTACAAGTAGTTGTGATTGTAGCTCACATCTTCCATTGGTTTTACGTCCAAGAATGGCTTAAACACCCTCTGTGGGTCGGAGATAGGCTTCCCATCTAGTTTTCTTCAAAACTAGCAAACAGGGTCTTTTTTAGTCAGATTCTTAAGACTATGACAAGCATTTTCTTTATAAAAATAGGGTCGTAAGTCATAAATTACATGATGCATATTTCCGCTATGATGAGACTTAAGATTTAATAAAAGATTATCTAAAGATTCTCTATGTTTTGAAATAAATCCCACCTTTTAACAATTGTCATAGGCGTTGTAGAATGCAAATGAGTCCTTGAACATAGTGATCCAATAAAATCCATTTTCAAAGATTTTTTCATTTGTCTTTTTTTATGAGAAATAACTCTCATATGCATGAGAATAACAAAATTTAATGACACCACTTACCTCATTGTCGGGAATGCATATTTGAAATATTTGATAAGGATAATATTTGAATAAGTAAGGGTTATCCCAATAAAAATTTTGCACGTCACTCAAAAATGTTTTTTTGTATTGGGTACTCCAATGAGCTAGCAAATGTCCTGAACAAGAAAATTATTATTTTTTTCATACCAAGGCATTGGACTAAGAGAAAATAAGGATTCGTCAAGAAAGTAATCATCGATTGGTGTGATGTTCGATATCGAATCTATTGTCACTCTTAATAAAAGATTCGTGTTAATATTTTTGGTGCCTTTTTCATCCGTGATTTCTTCCTAAGAATAAATCATTTACAAATCTTTAAATTCATCCAACTTATTTTTACTTAAAGTATATTTAAATTGATCATAAATTAATTCCTTAATATGATCTACTTATTGTAATTCATTATCATCTTCAGGTTGCTTGCAAATGTTGAAAATATTCATCTCTCCAATGTCATATTTCCAAATGATAGCTTCATTAATCCATTCCTAGATTGAGACTTTGAAAAACTGAATATAGAAGTAAATTCACACTAGCTTCAAAATCAGGTAAAGCTCTTTCAATTTTATGTTCTCTAATAAAGTAAGAAATTGTAGACAATGAGGGTCTTTATATTTCAAAGCACTATTATTCTAAAGAATGACACTTACTTGTTTAGCTAAAAAGGTTTTCTTTTTCACATTCAGTTTTCTCTTCACAATGCACAGATCTTTTAAAAATTTAGCATAAAAAGGAACCTGTTTAATAGCATTTAGCAAAGGTATATTGATCCTTACCTGTTTAAAAGTTTCAAAAATTTCAGAGTTGTGATTAACTTTTCTTTGTTTGGTCATGGCATAAGGAAATAAAAATGCTGGCGGGGGAATCAGTCTTTTCTTTGTAATATTTAGATTCAACCCCTTCCTTACCCTCAGAGATTTACTCATTATCTTTCTCATAAGATTGAAGAGTGGGTTTTTTTATAACCTTACCACTGCAAAGAGTAGTGACTGATTTGACTTGATTGATGTGTTAGCTTCCAAAACTACTTGCATTTGCATTATATTGCCCCTTAAAATTTTGTTATGGTTAAGACGGAAACTTACCTTTCTCTTGGAAACTGAGAGCATATGTCAATTTTGCAAGAACATCTTTAAAATTTGTTGACACGACTAAAAGATTGATGTCTTCTCCCAAGTGCAGGAGTGTCGAAGTAATAAATAACCCGGCAAGACCACAGGGAGGTTATTTGTACAAATTATAATTAACAATAATACAACAACAATAACAATAACAATAACAACAACAACAACAACAACAACAACAACAACAATAATAATAATAATAGTAATACTAATAATACTAATAATAATAATAGTAGTAGTAGTAGTAGTAGTAGTAGTAGTAGTAGTAGTAGTAGTAGTAGTAGTAGTAGTAGTAGTAGTAGTAGTAGT
>NW_011499929.1:408174-411864 GCF_000495115.2 Populus euphratica
TAATAATAATAATAATAATAATAATAAAGAAAGAGAAGAAGAAGAAGATGATGAGAACTTGGAGATGGAAAATTAATGTAAGGATTAAACAATAATAATAACAAATGTCAAGGTTAGAGGTTCCATTAATGGTATGTCAAACAAGTATAGTATAAACTCTTATTATTCAATTGGAAACCACACACAAAGGAGGTTCCAATCAGATTATAAATTGTTAACATGATTACATTAGTCATCTTATTCAATTAATGCTAATACTTGTAAATCTCATCAAGCATTCATGATTATAACTTATGTTAACAACAAATCAAGTTCCTTTCATAGCTCAGGTGTCGGTTATACCATACATTATGGGCTATGAAAGTGCCAAGCATTTGTTGTACCAGGTGTTATACAACATAAATCAAGATTAGTCATTTAACAAGCAAAGTATTAAAGAGTGAACAAGATAACAAATATAAAACATGTTAGTATCAAACATTAAAGTCCATATTAAGTTTACATTATACTTATTCTTACACCATTAGTGTAACCTTTTCACCTTGACATAACTAACTTAGCTAGACATAATGAAAGAAAGCAAAATAGATAAACAAAATAAGAACATAAAAGTTAACTAAGTAAAGGAAAGGAAATGAAAGGCATAAACTTAATATTAATGAAAGCAAAGCATAAACATTACAAAAAATACAAAGAGAGAAAGGAAAAGTATGATCTTGATCTGGAAACCAAGATGCCTAAATGCATGGCAAATGCCTCCTTTTATAGGCCAAAATTGGGAACTATTGATTTGATGACTAATTTATAAGTGGGTGGCCAATTTTTGACTTGGTGACAATCCTTATCTTCTCTTGTCTGCCCTAAACGTCATTGATAACGTCAAAATTGGAGCCAGTTGCAAACATGAAAGTTGTAGACAATTGTCTCAGCTTTCTTGTGTAAAACATTCAGCTCATTTGGACTTCTAGAACTCCAGATATGGCCAAAATACCGAACAGTGCTCGGGCTGGAAGACAGATTCGGGCTTCTTTGTTGTTGCTGCAATTTGGACTTGATAATGACCTTTTTAGATCTTGGTCTCCATATGAAAGTTGTAGGCCTA
This sequence comes from Populus euphratica, assembly GCF_000495115.2. Taxonomy (NCBI): domain Eukaryota; kingdom Viridiplantae; phylum Streptophyta; class Magnoliopsida; order Malpighiales; family Salicaceae; genus Populus; species Populus euphratica. The sequence goes on from NW_011499929.1 coordinate 409,277, forward strand.
TGTCTTACCTTTCCATCCATATAAATTGGACCTAAATCTGAGATATATAGCTCTAGATATGACCCAATTACCGAATAGTGTTCCGGTTTGAATTGCACCGACATCTCTTTTCTAAGTTTGGCCATCTCTTTATCCTTGCAATTTAAGTTCTTAAAGTCATCAATCAATCCTTTCATTTATGTGATAGGCCTGCATTTAAAATGAACATTTACCACAAATTAAAGGTATCTTATATTATTAAATATATTATTATAAAACATGATTTGGTTAAGGAGTTATTGATACTTTAAGTGCAAAATGATGATCTAAAACCATGATAAAAATGCACTTTTAAGTACTAATCATTTGTCATGCTATGAACAACTTGAGTATTGATTATCTCTTGCTTTTCAATGAATAGATGTAATGTTTCCTCAAGATTTCTTCTAGGAGGTGAAGCATAAGAAGGTGTATATCTATGAGAATTTTAGAAATTATAGTGTGTTTGAAATGATGGTTATGAAGTTTGTGCATTATTATTATTACTCTTCCAACTAAAATTTGGGTGATTTCTACAACCAGTGTTGTATGTTTACGAATATGGGTTATGATTGGGCCTTTGGAAACATTTAAAACATGGGCTTGTTCATAGAAACATTCCTTAAAAGAAGGCAAAGTTAGACAGTCATTGGTTGAATATTTGACACAGATTTGACACACAATGTCTTAAACATATTTTAATTGACCACTCTTTTTCAATTCTAGTGCTTTGACTTTTATAGCTAAAGATGCAAATTTGGCTTGGAGGTCATGATCTTCCCAAAGGTTCTACACACCTCCACTAGATGTATGAGATTGAGTTTTATTCCATGCCTCATAAGTATTTGTAGTGTCCTAATTTTGAGCATTTTCAGCTAACAAGTCTAGGTACTCCATTTCTTCATTAGGGTTTTTATCTTCAAAAGTTTCATTGCACATTAATTCAACCATTCGCCTATGTTTAGGTGTTAAGCCTTTATAAAAATGTGAAACCAATCTCCATGTTTCAAAACCATGATGAGGGCAAGTATTAAGCAAGTCTCGATACCTATCCCAAAATTGGTTAAATGTTTCTCCTAGTTTTTGAGTGAAAGTGATGATTTGTCTTTTGAAAGAGTTTGTTCTATGAGATGGGAAAAACTTCTTTAAAAACTATTGTTGTATTTCATCCCAAGCACGAATAGATCATAGTCTCAAATTTTGTAACCATGTTTTAGCTTCAATTTAATGGTGTTCATGCTATAATTTGAGTCATTATACATGTTACAAACCGCCTCAAATTCTCTTAAATGCAAGTATGGATTTTCTAAATCTAAGCCATGAAAAGAAGGTAAATTTGAATAATGGTTGGCTTAAAATTAAAATTAGATGCATCAGGAGGGAAAACTATGCATGATGGTGCATTTGTTCTTGTAGGATTCATGTGGTTTCTAAGTGTTCTAACACGGTCATTCTCATATTCTCATAATGAAGTGACTGGTTATCTTCTTCGGCCATCTTTTCTGAAAATAATGAGGATACCCTATAAAGTCTACCACTTAATGTACATGACCACACTCTCATGCACGTGTATGAGTAGAATAAAAGGAAAAAGAAAACAAAAAAAGGAGAAACAAAATAAAAAAACAAAGTTATTTACAAAAAAAAATGAATATAGAAAATAAAATAAATATTATAATTTATACAAGAATTTACCTCTCCGGCAACGGCGTCAGAAACTTGACACGACCAAAACATTGATGTCTTCTCCCAAGTACAGAAGTTTCGAAGTGATAAATAACCTGGCATGACCAGGGTCGAACCACAAGGAGGGTAATTGTATAAATTATAGATAACAATAATACAATAACAACAACAAAAGTAATAATAGTAGTAGTAGTAGTAACAGTAATAATAATAATAATAATAATAATAAGAGAGTTTTGAGATGAAAGATTAATGTAAGGATTAAACAATGATAACAACAAATGTCAATGTTAGAGTTGAATTGGAAACCACACACAAAGGAGGTTCCAATCAGATTATATATTGTTAACATGATTACATTAGTCATCTTATTCAATTAATGCTAATACTTGTAAATCTCGTCAAGCATTCATGATTATAACTTATGTTAACAATAAGTCAAGTTCCTCCCATAGCATAGGTGTTGGTTATACCGTACAGTACAAGTTATGAAAGTGTCAAGCATTTGTTGTACCAAGTGTTATACAACATAAATCAAGATTAGTCATTTAACAAGCAAAGTATTAAAGAGTGAACAAGATAACAAATATAAAACATGTTAGTATCAAACATTAAAGTCCATATTAAGTTTACATTATACTTATTCTTACACCATTAGTGTAACCTTTTCACCTTGACATAATAAACTTAGCTAGACATAATGAAAGAAAGCAAAATAAATAAACAAAATAAGAACATGAATAAGATTAAAGTTAACTAAGTAAATGCAAGGAAATGAAAGGCATAAACTTGATATTAATGAAAGTAAAGCATAAAAAACATACATAGTACAAAGAGAGAAAGCAAGAGTATGATCTTGATCTGGAAACCAAGATGTCTAAATG
>NW_011499929.1:411929-415104 GCF_000495115.2 Populus euphratica
ATTGATGAGTGGGTGGCCAACTCTTGACTTGGTGACAATCCTTTTTGTCTAAATAAAATGTTATTGATAACATCACAATTTGAACCACCTTCACATGAAAATTCTAGGAAATTATCTTAAATTTTTAGGAAAAAAATAGAGGTCATTTAGACTTTTAGAACTCCAGATGTGGGTCAAACACTGAATAGTGTTTAGGCTGTAGGACCAAATCAGACTTCTTTATTGTTGCTATAATTTGGACTTGAAAATAACCTTTTTAGATCTTGAAAGTTGTAGGCCTATGTCTTACCTTTCCATCCATATAAAGTAAACTTAAATCCGAGATCTACAACTTCAAATACGACCCAATTACCAAACAGTGTTCGAGTTTGAACTACACCAACATCTCTTTTCTAAGTTTGGCCATCTCTTTATCCTTCAAGTACAATTCTTAAACTCATCAATCAATCTTTTCATTTATATGATAGGCCTGCATTTAAAATGAACATTCACCATAAATTAAAGGTATCTTATATTATTAGATATATTATTATAAAACATGCTTTAGTTAAGGAGTTATTGATACTTCAAGTGCAAAATGATAATATAAAACTTTGATAAAAATGCATTTTTAAGTACTAGTCACCCAGTAACTCATCTAGATGAGAAAGAATGACTTCTTTGAAGTTACGCTTAATTTTCTAACAAACTAGCGTGAATCCAACCCATATTTTTTTATAATGACATGTTAGCTCATTAATGATATGGCAAGGATCCCACATGACTAAGATACCTCTCTAAAAGGTCAAACTCGATGCATTAATCATTAGACTTAGATTAGTATATGAAAACTTTAAACTAATTTGATTATGAATAAGTTATTAATTAAAAATCATATTCACCTTCTCAATTCCTTGTAATCAATCCTAACCTTTAAAAAAGTGAGGCAATCGTATCAAAAAATAAGACAAGTGAAGGAAGGACTCTAATGTTTTCTAAATCGTTCTTTTAATCTTTTTTCTTTTTTAAATTTACGACAAGCTTACTTTTTGATTTTAAAAGATTTTAATTCTTAGACCTTAAATTATTGTGATGATTTGTGCTTAAAATTATTCTATATCTAAATGTGATACATAAATTCTTATGTTTTTCTATGATTAAATTTGATAATTGATGATCGAAACTTTATATGATACATAACACATGTTTTTGGTTTTAAATATATTGCTATTGATTAGTTCATGTCAAATGCATGAAGAATGTATTTCAAGTAGCAAAAGTATCTGATTTTCAAACTCATGTTTCTTTATTTGTTATTTGAAAAGCATAAGTCTTGAATAAATTATATTCTCATAACTGTTTGATTATCATGGATTAATTGCACCTATATTGATCTTAATGCTATCACGTAATTAAATTTTGCATTCTTACTAAAGGTTATTTTATTATTAAAGTTAATTGATGCACTGATTCTAGGTTAACTAAAAAGTAAGGATATGTAAGAAAACTTTTTGTTTTTATGGTTGATTTGTTTATTATCACAAATTAGATTAAAAGATATATTGAAATTCAATGATTGATGTTTAATTATCCTTGGGGAATACTTTTTATAAAGAAAAAAGTTTCTCTCTATTTTTAACATTCTTCTAATTTTCCTTCTATTTTTCTTAATTTATTTCTTTTATTTCTTGAGTTATCTAAGTTGTTTTTAGTTAGTTTAGATCATAAACAAACCCATTTTTAATTACTTATTGTTTAAATTACATATTTGTTAATTTTGTTAGATTAATATATTTAGTGCTTTTTTACTTTGTTTGTTTTAATCTAAAATTAAATAGCTTATCTTGATTGAGTAATTAAGTTACAATACTTGTATCTTTATTAGACCATACCCTTACTTTCTATATTACAAATTATTAATTTTAAGAGTTTAAATTTGCACGACTTTAACACTTGTCAATTTTTTTGTGTCATTTTCAAGTATACTAATCCTTTTTTACTTAAACCAAGCTCGAGTTTTTGTTTATTTTAGCTTACAGGTGTAAGTTGTATTTTCATATAAGAATATCGTGATTTAAAATAAAAGGACTAAGGCTTTCCATGATAGAATAATTTTTATGAAGGAATTTTGTAGTAGAAAATTCTTCTTTTTCATTCATGTTTGGAACTCTTTTGCATTCTCATTGGATCGTATCCTTTATTATTACTAACTTTGATCATAGTGTAATTAAGATTCAAGTTTTATAAAGAAACAAAGTGATCAAAGTAAATGTATATCACTAGAAACCTATTTATAAAGGTTTAAAGGATGGTATTGTGAAGGCTTGGTCAAACCTTAGACATGGGCATATGTACTCCAGCCAAAGACAAGAAACAAAAACACTTATTAGGATATGACTGATTAGTACTTAAAAGTGCATTTTTATCAAGGTTTTATATCATTATTTTGCACTTGAAGTATTAATAACTTCTTATCTAGAGCATGTTTTATAATAACATGTTTAATAATATAAGATAGCTTTAATATATAGTAAATGTTCATCTTAAATACATGCCTGTCACATAAATCAAGGGACTAATTGATGAGTTTAACTACTAAAATTGAGAAGACAAAGAGGGCTAAGATTAGAAAAGAGATGTTGGTTCAGTCCAAACTGCAATACCATTTGGTTATTAGATTATAACTAGAGCTGTATAATTAGTACTTAAAAGTGCATTTCTATCAAGGTTTTATATCATCATTTTACACTTGAAATATCAATAACCCCTTAACTAAAGCATGTTTTATAATAACATATCTAATAATATAAGATACCTTTAATTTATGGTAAATGTTCATTTTAAATACAGGTCTATCATATAAATGAAAAGATTGATTGATGAGTTTAAGTGCTGAAATTGAAAGGACAAAGAAATGACCAAATTTAGAAAAGAGATATTGGTGTAGTCCAAACTAGAACATTGTTCAATATTTATGTCATATCTCGAGCTATAGATCTCAGATTTAGGTCTACTTTATATGGATGGAAATGTAAGACATAGGCCTACAACTTTCATGTGGAGGTCTAGTTTTAATAAGGTCGTTTTCAAGTCTAAATTTTAACAGCAACAAAGAAGTTTGAATCTGTTTTATAACCCAGATATTGTTTAATGTTCAGCCTATATCTTGAGTTCTAGAAGTCCAAATGACCTCAAT
>NW_011499929.1:415260-415437 GCF_000495115.2 Populus euphratica
ACTATTCATTTTCAATTTTGGCCTGTAAAAAGAGGTATTTGTCATGTATTTAAACATCTTGGTTTTTCAGATCAAAGTCATCTTCTTGCTTTCTCTCTATATCTTTATAATGTTCAAATTTTCTTTCATGCTATATTAATCTCTTGTTTATGCTCTTTCATTTCCTTTCCTATACTT
>NW_011499929.1:415576-415983 GCF_000495115.2 Populus euphratica
TAAGTATAATGTAAACTTAATATGGACTTTAATGTTTGATACTAACATGTTTTATATTTGTTATCTTGTTCACTCTTTAATACTTTGCTTATTGACTAATCTAGATTTATGTTGCATAACATTTTGTACAATAAATGCTTGTCACTTTCATAGCACAAATTGTATGGTATAACCAACACCTGTGCTATGAAAGGAACTTGATTTGTTGTTAACATAAATCATAATCATAAATACCTGACAATATTTAAAGTATTAGCATTATTCAAATAAGATAACTAATATAATCATGTTAACCATTTATAATCTGATTGTAACCTCCTTTGTGTGTGGTTTCCGGTTGACTAATAAAAAGAGTTTATATTATACTGTTTGAAATACTATTAGGGGTTCCTCTAACCTTGGCAATT
>NW_011499929.1:416291-440849 GCF_000495115.2 Populus euphratica
AAACCAAAACACTGTTCAGTAATTGGGTCATATCTAGAGCTATAAAACTTGGATTTAATTCTATTTTATATGAATAGAAAGTTAAGACATAGGCCTAAAACTTTTATGAATAGTCCAAGATTCAAAAATATCGTTTTCAAGTTCAAATTATAGTAATAACAGAGAAGTCTGAATCTGTCTTGTTGCTCAGATACTGTTTAGTATTCAGCCCATATCTCAAGTTCTAGAAGACCACTTGTATCTTATTTATGTTCTTATCTTGTTTATATATGTTTCTCTTTTTCATTATGTTTAGCTAAGTTTATGATGTCAAGGTAAAAAAGTTTCACTAATAGTGTTAGAATATGTATGTTATAAACTCAATATGAACTTCATTGTTTATATCCAAGAAAGTTTGTTATTAACATGTATTATCTTTTTATCTTACTAATTCTTTATACCTTACTTGTTAAATGGTTAATCTAGATTTGTGTTATATAACACTTGGTATAACAAATACTTGACACTTTAATAACCAACTATATGGCATAACTTACGCCAGTGCTATAAAAGGAACTTGATTTGTTATTAATATAAGTTAGCATCATAAATTCTTGACAATACTTAAAAGTTTGGTGTTACTTAAATAAGATAATTAATATGATTATGTTAAGAATTTATAATGAGCTATTAATGACAAATCCTCTAATTGAAACCTTCTTTGTGTATGGTTTCTAGTTGAGTAATAAAAAGAGTTTATATTATACTTATTTAAAATACCATTAGTGAACTCTCTAACCTTGATATTTGTTTTTATCATTGTTTAATCCCCACATTAATCTTACATCTCAAAATCCTCTTTAACTTATTATTATTATTATTATTATTATTATTATAGTTAACCTCCCTGTAGTTCAATCTCGATCTTACCAAGTTATTTATTACTTCGACACTCCTACACTTAGAAGAAAACACCAATCTCTTAGTCATGTCAGTGACCTAGCACACAAAAAAAAGAAGATTTGCTTCTGTTTTATTTTATTTTGTTTTGTTTTTGGTGTGATTATGTATGTTTTACCTAGATTAGTCGAATCTATCCATGTTCATGTGTTTTTATTTTGCATGTGTGATTTACATGACTTTGAGTACAAGTGCTTATTTTTAATAATTAAAAAAATGTTGGATTTTTATTTTAAACCCTAAGTTCTTAATTTTATCTTTTGACCTCCTAATATTTAATAAGAATATATGTACTATGGGTTCGAACTAGTTGAATTCGATAAAGGTATAAAATAAATAAATAAATGGGTTTACTTGTAATATTTTAAGCTTAATTGGTTTAATAATTGACTTTGAAACTATATCATGTTATCTTGGTAAATAATTTTAATTTTTTATGATATTTTGAGCCTCCAACATGATTATTTAATGAATGTTATTCATTCAAATGTTATAATCCATTAATCATTCAATAAAACCTTATCTTTATGAATAATGAGGAGATCATCATCACGAACTTCACCAAGCTTAGTGAAAGCTACATCTCAACACTCCTTATTCAAGGATTTTTTAATCTTTTTAATTTTCAGCATAATAAAATAACTTAATTAATCTTAAATCCAAGATTTGTTAAATTCTCTTCATGGGACTTTTTCAACTTTTTATCAATTTTTTTTGTTAATATCTAGTTAATTTAGAGGAATTTTTTATTTTAATAAATTTTAATATTTTTTAAAAAAACCTTTGTTAGCACGTAGCACGTACCACACACACATCAACAAGTAAGCAGCCCTCACACCTTTCAAGCAATACATGAAGGGTCGTCTAATCACCATATATTGCCTTATACAATAACATTTGAAAAATCTTGGCACCTCCTGTATGATTGGATAGTGCATGCACTAAACGCACCTCACCTCCTGCACGATTGGATAGTGCATGCACTAAACGCACCTAAGGTTTTATGTTAACCATCATTTTTTCTCTCTTTGTGTGCTCCTTGAATTATATGTGAGTCCCTTGAATTTCTTTTCCCTTGACATTTGATCTTTTTCCTTTTGATTACTATCTGTGTGCTCCTTGAATTATATTAAACATTTGATCTTTTTCCTTTTGATTACTATTTTTTTATTTTGAATAATCTATAAATTTATAATTTTTTTTCAATTTTAACCCCTTATATTGTTTAATATTTTTGTAATATTTCAAATTCGATTCTCATTTTTTTTATTGCTATTTGTTCTGTTTAGAATCATTTTTAAAATTATTATTTTTTTCTACAATTTCATCCTCCTTTGGTTTGTTCTCCTATCAAATTTGATTATCATTCTTTTGATATTTTTTTTCTTTGGCAAGTTTTTCAATTTGATATTTTTAAAATAGTTGGGAATAAAAAAAATTAATTGAACCTAGTCTTGGATTTTATGGGTTGTGAGTTTTAAAACTTCGACCATATTTAGAAAGTTCGTCTAGGTTTGCTTGTTTAAACTAATTTTTATTTATTTTCATCCTTCAATATTTGGAATGATTTTATAAAACAATTTATAATATTAGAATTCTATTTCTATTTCATTCCCTTTTAATTTTGTAATTTTTTAAATTTAGTCTCTATTCTTTTTATTATTATTTATTTTATTTGAGATAAAAAAAATTATTTATTTATTTACATATTCATCCTCCTTAAGCTTTTACATTTCCCATCAAATTTGATATTAGTTCTTTTTATTAGTATTTTTTTTTACTTTGAAGACATTTTTGAATTGATATTTTTTTCTATAAATTATTGAATTGATATTTTTTTTTCTATCCCATTATTGGACTTTAAATCATTTGAGAATTAAACTTCCTGACCGAGCCTGAGTCTAGATTTTCACAAGTTGTGAATTTTAGTGGCTAACCCAAATTTGAGAGGTTCACCCAGGTTAGCTTGGGTTTTTTGTCCTCTCTTTAAACTCTTCTTTTTTTTAAGTTTTGTCCTTTAATATTTATTAAATATAAGAATGAGCTTTGTTTTTTGTTTGTTTGCTTTCTGTTAGATTTTTCACTGATTTTAAAAATAATATGTTTTATCAGATCTATATTTTGTTGTTCTTTATTAGATATACTTTAGCTAATCAATATTAAATTGATTGAGAATTAAGTTTTTTAATTTAACTCGGATCTAGAACTTAATGGATTGCAAGATTAAGATGTTTACTCAAGTTTAAAAAATTCATAAAAATTCACTTGATATATTTTTAATATTAAGCTTCATGATTCTATTTAATCAATTCCAGCTATAATCTTATTTTATCCATAAGTCAGCTTTTAATCAATTCTAGCTATAATCTTATTTTATCCATGAGTCAGCTTTTAGTTCAACTAGGATGAAATGACTATCTAACAAGACCTCATCATATATTCATTTGCTTAAATAATATTACTCACATTTGAAATTAACACAATATTCCTCTTTTAAATTCCAAATTTAGTTGTTTCGTCGCAAAAATCTCGTGTTCAAAGCCATTAGAATGAATGTAGAAAAAACCAAAAAAGAAAATTTAAAAGCATGGAACACTGTAAACACAAACACTGCTGATATCGTTTGAAAATGCGGTGCAAACCCTGTTTTCAAAAAACTTAATTTTTTTATTAAAAATTAATATTTTTTTATTTTGGATCATTTTGATGCACTAATATCAAATATAATTTTTTAAAAAAATAATAAAAAATATCATTTTAATGCATTTCAACATAAAAAACATTTTAAAAAGTAATCATAACTATATTTCCAAACAATCCTTAAATGTCCAGTCTTGTTTTGTGCTAAAAAGTTCTTTGAATTTAAGCTTTATTTGTCTAAGCTTTTACTTGTGTTTTTAAATTAAAAGGCATGTAAAATTATTATGAATGCATGATATCTAATGAAGTAGATTCGAGTACGAAGTTTATAATTTATTTAATTATTATGTAATGTAGAAAATTACATCATTTTATAACTCAAAGGTTAATGTACCTTAAAAAGAATTACAGAGAGAACCCATTGGAGTTACTTCGTGTATGCCTTCACGTTCCCACCCTATGGCCAGACAAGGAACTCCATTGACCATGCTTCGCTGTACTTAAACAAACTTCCACTTAACATAGGACAAAGAAAAAAGATGCAGTACAGTACTTAATGGAACAGTGATGGCAAACTATTTCATTTTTTATATTATGTTTTTCAAAATATTTTTTATTTAAATATTTTTATTTTAAAATATATTTTAATATTAATGCATAAAAATAATATAAAACACTAAAATTTTTAATTAAAAATAAATAAAAATATTAAAAAATATTTTTTAAATGCAAAACATGTTTTAAACCCAAAAACAAAAGGTTACTCTCTCCTCAATCCTCTACAAAATCACAATGAGGTCCCCACACTTTCTTATCACATTCATAAACACCCACACCAAAGGCCACTTTAGGAACATGCAATTGTGGGGCTGTGACCTCCTTAAATTAAAACAAAAAAATGATCTCCCTGGCTGCCAGGGAACTAATCATCATGCATCTTCGTCTCCGCCATTCAGGGTCTCTTCGCACTAGAGCATGGTGAGGATGAGCCCCCTTCTTCTAAAAACATAAATCTTAATGAAAATGAGTTGTGAAAAGAATTATGGGACACTGGACAAAGACTATATTACATTTTTCTTCTAAAAGCCAACAAGCTCTGTTGCTTGCTTTCTGTGATTACATTAATTAAAAAAGAAATGAAGAAAAAGAAAAAGCTCAGGAGCCTGTCACATATTAACTTTATGTATCTGTCATCCTTGCGATCTCCACCGAGTAACATGGAGAAATCCTAGTTTATCTCTCCTTCAGCTGGTATCTGACCGATGACGCTCACGTTCAGGTAATTTTTTCAAAGAAAAGAAATTCATGTTGTCTGAAACCCTCGAAAATGGTCTTGGAATTCAGTCCTCTAACTCTATAATTCTTCTGTGTCTTCCTCTATATAACTGTCGAAATGCCACTCCCTATTGCAGATGCAAACGGGCTCTCAGGAAGATTAACTCCTTGGTTGCTGCGTGGGTTCAGAAACAAGAAACCAAAAATCCATATCAGAGATTCAGCAAAAAAAATTCTGTTTTTTTGCGTGGAGAACTGAGATGATCTATTTTTTTCTTTTTTTTTGCGTGGAGAACTGAGATGATCTAGTTCTTCCCTGATAAAGCTAGTCACTGCTGCATTTATACAAAGTTTCTATTTTTTATGACCATTAATTAACATTACATAGCACAAGATGCATATCACTTGTACCTATCCTGGTCACTGCAACTGGTCCTTGTATGCCTATGCTTTTCCTCACTGGTGGAACCATTATTCAAAACATCAAACCAGTAATTGAAATGCTCCGCGGACGAAAACTCTGATTGTTCTGCACAGGTTAAGCCGTTAAGCAAATAGGTAAGGGCTTATAATGTAATCAAGGCAGACAACATTAGAACAAAGAAGCCGGGGTATTATAGACCTCCTGAGAGCTTCAACTCATCCATAGAGTGGCCGAGAAAAGAGTGAAGATTCAAGGGTTCAGGTGCAAAATGAAACTCTGAGAGACGCCTTCTCTCAAGTTCAACTTCCTGCTCATATTCCTCCATGAGCTGCTTCCTGAGTAATTTTGAATTATCACAAACTCTCCGCGCTGCAAAATTAGCAAAGAGAGAGTGTTAGCCATATAAATATGATGGCAAAGTGAAGGATTAAACTGTAATGGGAAAGCCAGAGAAATCAAGGATTCCGCTCACCTGAGTGAAGCTCGGAATCTCCATCCATAAAGTGATGGCTGTGATGGATAGGGTGCTGCATTTTCTCGCTGTACTTCCTGCTCAAAAATTCTCTCCAAACTATCAACCTCACTTTGAAAAATATACATAGCAGATAATCTTAGCATGAGAAAAAAAAAAACAAAAAACATAAAAGTTCGAAATTAATTTTATCGACATCTTAAAAAGCATGTTCATGTTCAGGGGATAATCACTTTCCATATGAACTTGAGAAACAATGCAAGAATGGCCAATCATGCATAAGTTACATGCTTTCCTTATTCTAAGAAGCACTCCAAGTACAGAACACAAGCACTAGACTCTGTCAATAAAGGAACAAGAGCCAGCTGGAATCATACTGTGTTTATATATATATATATATATATATCATGTTGATAATTGCAAGAGAATAAAAGGAGAACCAAAAAAGTCAAAGTATCACGAAGGAGGTGACCCATTCAAACTGAAATCATTTTGCTTCTAACAACAGGAAAGGTGAAAATATCTAATATTTCATAGATAGGGATCCGACTAGGCGCCCTCCATGATCGGTGGTGGATCATACAAAATAATGGGCCTACTTCATTTGCAGTTTCACCAATCTCTGGAGACTGGGGAAAGAAAAAAGGCTAATGAAAAAGTCATGTTTTAGAATTAGCAGACTAACAAACCCGCAAAATCAAACCATTAAGTAAAATGGAAAGAAAATGTATATTGTAGATTTATGAAGCGTTGGAGTGATTGTTTTTAAAAGTATTTTTGTTCGGAAATATATTAAAATAATATTTTTTTATTGATATTGTAGATTTATGAAGCCTTGGAGTGATTGTTTTTAAAAATATTTTTGTTCGGAAATACATCAAAATAATATTTTTTTATTTAAAAAAAATTATTTTTAATATTAACATGTCAAAATAATCTAAAAACATATGAAAAAATTAATTTGAAATAAAAATATTTTTAAAACATTAAAACAAAAAAGCTAATTATGTTAGGGTGCATTAAAACATTTTGGGTCAATATTATAAAAATATTAACATGTCAAAATAATCAATTTAAAAAAAAAACATTTTTAAAACATTAAAACAAAAAAGCTCTTGGAAAATGATTGTGTTAGGGTGCATTAAAGAAGCTAATTATGGACATGATAGCTGAAAACGACAGGAACGTAGCTACACATGAAGAGATAATGAAGTTTAAATCAGTCACAATGATTCATTCAGAATCTCTTTACCCATTTTGGGTCAGCAAACCATCCAGCAATAATTACTTGTCTGAAATCAAAGACATGATAATAATTAGGCCAAAAGGAATGATAAAGGCAGAGGCTAAGCACAATACTGTAGTATCTACCTGTCAATAAGCCTGGATTTTTCCCTGTAGGGTTTCACAAGAACACGAGCCCCGCAGACATGATGAGGATTCCCCTTTGCTAATATTTGCTTAACAGTCTCTGCAAAAACAAAAGTCACAAATCCAAACATCCTCTTCTGTTGGCAAGGAATCCTAACATCTTGAACAGGCCCAAATTTGCTACAAAAACAGAGGATCAAGACAAAATGGAACGTCTTTAACAAACAGAACACAGGAAGAAAAAAATGGAGGATTGCCAAAAGAGATGTTCAAATATGCTAACCTAAAATAGTTAGAAACATCTTGCTCTGTAAAGGTACTCTCAGCCGGAAAGGTAAGATAGATCTGTCTAGAACCAGCAACGATTCCACCAGGATCGTTTCTCTCACCAGCATACTCCAAGTATTTTGGGACGTCTTCTGCCAAAACCACTGAATGCTGCCCATGAGGCCTGTCCCAAACAGTAAAACTTGAAAAAGTGACAATTCCACGAAATCAGATAAATTTAAAGGGGTAGAGAACATTATGAATATTTCACATATTGTACCTGTCAATGAGACGAATGCTGTTCTTCAATCGAGCTAGGAGCTTTGTTAGACTATAACCTGCCTTACCATGTCTCTGGCTCTCCGTAAGATACCCTTCGGCCTGCAGCGTCCTCCCATACATCTCATAATACATCATTGGTAAAGAGGCAATCGAAACTGGCACCCCTCTTCTTGATTTCAAAAGCTCGGTGAGCTCCAATTCAAGCTTTTCAAAAGAGCCAGGTGAGACAACACATTCTTCGTTTGCAATCTCATTCAAATTTGAACCGAAAATCTGAGAAAAGCTTTCTGGCATGGGATGGCCATGGAAATACCTACAGTTGTTTCCATGTTTGCAGAACCCCTTAATGAAGTAATGGCAAATCTTAACAGGAAATTCAGGCAAGCTTGGAGACCTTCCGCTAGTCCTAGGACTTAATGCAGGTTCTGGGTAGATGTAACTGCTAGAAAAGTCAGAATTAACAAACTCTATCGGATAATCCAAAGTACGGAACTGCATTTGGTTTTGAATATGATAATCTTCAGGAACCATTTCTGAGTACCCTGGTGGAGCAAAATCCAAGTTGTGTGCCTGTTGCAGGTCACCAGTCAGTTGAGCATCCCAGAAAGAACCTGCAGTCCTAACCTTTACTGGAGAGAAAATTGGGTGTGATGAAACTGTGGTGTTAGGAATGAATTGCTGTGGAACATCTGAAACAGGTGACGGGTTCACCTGAGAAGGCGAAATTAGATTTAGAACTGGTATTTTGTCTAGCCCCAGATCAGATTTGGCTTTGCATATCATTGCATAGATCAAATTATCAGGGCTAAAGGCCAGCCGGATCATTTCTCGTTCACCATGGTTTTGTAACAGAATATACCCAATGATCTTACCAACGAATTCAGGCTCAATCGCCTGAATTCTATTGTACACAACTTTTGTGGACTCCGAAAAATCCATTCAAGTTTTCAACCCTGAAAAAACAACACAGTAAAGACACAAATGACAGGGTCAGCAGAAAATACATTGAAATACTGTTAGCATTTCAAATTTGTGTGTCACGAACGGAGATTAAGAGGACAAAGACGAGTGCAATTCTTCTACGAACAGCAAGTATAAGTAAAAGCAGATCTAACACACCAAGAAGATAACAATAACAATAAATACAACATAATGAAAGCAATTTATTCCCGTTACGGATAATCTATAGAAGAGAAAAATCACAGAAAGAAAAGAATTAGTTCTGCCATTATCATTTCCCATTTTTCCCCTTGTATTTACTTTGTCAATAAAGAGGCTTAGCACGTATGCCAATCAAAAAAGCATAACCTGCAAGATATTGCCAGAAAAAAGAACATGTTGACAGCAAAACAGAAAGGAAGAAATGAGCAGCAACATCAGCAAGAAATACTAACATTCTGATTCTGTATTTATCATAAACGGAACCATTTTACGTAAAAGAAAATCGCATAAAAGTTAACCTTCCACCATAACACCAAGACATGCAAACTTTTGCATTTACAAAAGAATCTGAAAATTCCTTCGTTGAAAGAAGGACAGAAAGAAAGAAGAGAAAACAAGAAGAGGAAGAAAAAAGAGCCTGAAAAATCAACCCAAAAAATTCTAAATATTAGACATGAAGAAATTCCTTCGTTGAAAGAAAGAAGAGAAAACAAGAAGAAGAAGAAGGGAGAAGAGCCTGAAAATCAACGCAGAAAATTCTAAATATTAGACATGAAGAAATTATGGAAATTCAAAAGGACCCAATCAGAAACATCATTGAGGAGAAACTGAGACAAAAACCGCAACATGTTTATCCCATTTTGACACCAAAATATAAAGATTTATTAACAGTTTCCGAAAAGAAATCCCCTGCCGCCCTTCTTCTTTTCTCCCCAGTAAAAGAGAACTGAACTTAATTATCAGTCCAATACAAAAACACAGGAGTCAAAATACGTATTTTGATATAAAGCCAAAATCTCAAAGCACTCGTATCCAAACTCAGAGACATAGAACAATACAAGGGGAACGAAAAGCAAAGGAAAAATAAGAAAAAGATTCTGATTTTCTTCTCGGTGTTGCATCTTACCGGTCAACTTCAATACCGAACTAGTAAAAAAAACGGAAAAAGAGTTACAGAAACAATAAAATAAACAAGAATTAAAGTTCAGCATATTATCACAAAGCCACTGGAACCAAAGTTTTGGCGCATTTTAAAGAAAAACGAACGGCACGTCCGAATTGATAACAATTCAGCATCTAAAAACAGAAGTAGAAAAAAAAAAAAAAACAGCCTTCGAGGCCAGTTTTTTAATACCAACGACAGAGTTTTGAACCATTTTGAATAACTTGAACTATAATTAACCATTTACAAAGAGATTTTGCAGCCCTTTTTTTTTTTGAAGAAGAAGAAGAAGAAGACCCTTTTTTTTTTTTTTTTTTGAAGAAGAAGAAGAAGAAAGAGGAAGCAAAGATCTAACATACCCACCAAAATTTAACAAGCTTCTCTGAGAAAAAAAGATGGAAGAAACAAAGTCAAACAAACCATCCCAAGACCTCAAAAACCTTCCCCTCCTTCTCCATGTCCAAGGTTGATTAATCACTCTGCCTCGCTTTCTCTGTGTCCGTGTGTCTCATTTCTCTCTGTCTTTCTTCTCTGTTTTGTTTTGGTTTTGTTTTGGTTTTTTTTTTTTTTTTTTGCTAGTTTTATCTTCTCCTCCTCTCTCTCTCTCTCTCTCTCTCTCATTCTCCATTCTCCACAAAAAACGACACCATTCTTATAAAGAGCAAAATGACAGAAAGGATAGTGCTTTTTAAGGGCGCCTTGTCTTTAGTTCAAATCAACTCTCTCTCACTCATAAATACACACCCGAGATTTTATTTTTATTTTTCTAATGATAAAGTTTACAATTGAAATATATATATATATATAACTTTAAAATTAAAACGCTTTTTTTCTTGATAAATCTCTCAAAAAATCTAATATATTCTACAACTGTCTATTCAGAAAAAATTGTAGGCATTAGATTAGATATAACATAAATATTTTAGTGTTCTAAACTTAATTTTTATTATAAATATAACATAATTATTATTATTTTGAGTTAACACTGTGACATTTTTATAATAAATTTTCATTTGAAAGAAATTATATTAATAATTTATAATTAATTATTATAAACTAGAAATATTAAGATGACTATTATAAATTATTATTTTGATTTCTTATGAAAAATAATTATAATTTTTAATTTTTTTTCATTAAAATTAGTTTTTATTTTATGAACAAATTTTCCAATTTTTCAATAAAAAGGAAAAAAATTGGAAATGAAAAAAAAATCCATTTACAGCGAACACACCTTAAGTTTATTAAAATGGGCAGGACTCCTTTTTACTAGGACAAAAACACAAATAAAAATGGTATGAGTTTATAATTATGGTCCCTCAAGTTTTTGCACATTGTTAAACAAGTTTTATACTTTAATTTTGTGCATGTTAATCCTCACCCTTGTGGTCCCTTCATCCGCTCAGGTTTTTACATATAGTGACACAGAGCAGGCTTCTAATGAACATTTGCTCGAAAGATGGATCGAATGTAACTAAAAATTAAAAGTGTGAGGGTTTTTGTGCCCAAAATTTAAACATAGGAATTGATGGATCTATTTCAAAAACTTAAGGGACCACAATAATAAATTTATTAAAAAAAATTTACAGAGTAGCTGTGAATGTAGTTGTGGTTGTTTTTTAAATATTTTTTTATGTCAAAATATATGCTAATAATCTTTTTAAAAAATTTACTTTTAACATAATTTATATTTTTAAAATAAGGATTAAAAAATTCAGCATATTTTTTTTAAAATAAAAAACTAGAAGATTGATAATTTAAAAAAAATAGTAAAATAACATAATTTATATTTGTCATGGTTAAAAAATATAACACTTAAATTTACCACCATTCAAAAATAAAACATTTCAAAAAAATTATTAAAAAAATTGTATGAATTACAATGAAAAAATAAAAAGAAAAAAGATTAAAAAATACACCATGAAGACACATGAATGCTTTCATTACAACAATATCAATACCAGGAACAATTCAACAACATATAAAAAAATTATTAATTATAATGGATATATGTCACACTTATAATCTAAAGACATTCATTGGCTTATTTGCATGTGATTAACAATTATTATCATTAATAACTTTTTATAATTTATTTATTTTATTTTATTAATAGTTTTTTTATAATACTAATAATATTATAATCAGAGTTTTGTTGTGTTTTAATATTTTTTTCCCTCTCTTTTCTCTTCGCATCATAATTTATGCAGCCTATTTCATCAAAAAAAAAAATTAAATGTCAGGAATCACAATGAGCAAAAACAACCGAGACACAAGCTTCAGTTTTAGTATGAGACGGCAAGCATGCAACCAGTTATGACACACGTGTACATGATGATCGGTTCTGATTTTGTAGTACATTTCATATGCGTATGGTTTTTCTTTTCTAGCTGGCCTCGTATCTATTTGTGAATTTGCATGTCTGCCACGTGTCACAGGTACTTGCTATACGGAGTTTCTTTAACTCCAACTACGAAGAAGTTGTTTTTCTTTTTTAAAAACAAAAGGAGCCATATCGAGTTTGTCAAGTGGGCTCCACAACATCCACGGCTGTGTCTTATCTAACAAATATGGGCCCCACCCTGAAGTACTAGTTCAGTTCTCCGTGATTGGTGGTTATCGGATATCC
Source organism: Populus euphratica (assembly GCF_000495115.2). Classification (NCBI taxonomy): domain Eukaryota; kingdom Viridiplantae; phylum Streptophyta; class Magnoliopsida; order Malpighiales; family Salicaceae; genus Populus; species Populus euphratica. The sequence goes on from NW_011499929.1 coordinate 428,695, forward strand.
TGAACAGAAATAGAAACACTAAAGTAAGTAAATAAACTTAAAATATGTATTTTATGCATGAATTAATTAATATATGACTTGAAGAATAATTTTCAGTTTTTGATAAAGAGATTTCTATTTTACAGGCTAGTTTCCATGCCATTTTTTTTAAAGAGATAGAAAATCTATATTTTTAACATTAACTTGGACATAAATATGGTAAAAAGCAAATATAATAAATTAATAATTAAAACAACAAGAATAATTAGTTATAGTGAGAGTATCTTGTTTAACTAGCTAAAAAGAGCAATTTTAAAATGTAATTTGATTTCTTGAGAGTTGTGATTACTTTTTAAAATATTTTTTATTAAAAAATATATTAAGATAATATTTTTTATTTTAATAAAATTATATTTAACATCAATACATCAAAATAATTTGAAAACATTAAAAATAAATTAATTTGCAGCAAATAAAAAGATAAAAAAAATTAAAAATAATTTGCAGCAAATAAAAAGATAAAAAAATTTCAAAAAATTTCAAAAAAACTTTTAAAATACAAAAACAAACTTGACCTAAAAAAATATAGCGGTATTTAGATTCACAACAAGAGAAGGAAGGTCGGAGAGTTTCAACTATTCATCAAAATTGGATTTTTCATTGAGTTGTCCAGTAATTTTTCAAATTTCAGATCTTCTTCCAGGTAGGTCCTTCAATTGTTAATATTTAAATTAAATTATCTTTTTTATCTTTATTTATTAACTTTTATGATATATTAAATATTATAAAAAATACAAGAAAGGTAAATCAACTAGTTAGATCTTATGTTTGCTCACTAATAATTAAAAGTTCGAGTTTTTTTAAAACCACTAAAAACTTATATAGTTATTAACTTGAGAAATTATAAAATTAATCAAAATATATACAAGCTGGCCCAAACATCCAAGTTAATAAAAAAAAATATAATTCTACTAATCATATTACATTTTCCAAGTTAATAAAAAAAAATATAATTCTGCTAATCATATTACCTTTTCCATTTAAATTATATATATATATAAAACGTAACCCTTTTCAAATATCATTCAAAAGCAATTTTGGCTTGATAAATAAATACTTTGTTGTTAAGATTAAAAGAAACAATAATATGATAATTGTCTCAAATGATAGTCCAACAAGTTAAGTATAAAAAATACAAATAAAAAATTAATTATTGATGAGTTATGTGTAAAAAAAAATACAAATAGAATAAAGAGATACTATCTAATTTTACAGTAATTAAAAAGTTAAGTGTTAAAAAAATATAAATATAAAAAAACAAAATTTACTATTTAATTTTATAATAACTAACTCATCTTTAGAGATTATATGTAAGGGATTAATTATATTAAATAAAAAATTACTTTGTTTTAAAATATCTTATTATCTAAAATAAGTTGCTTTATATTTACTTTTATTGATAAACATATACATGTTAAGAATTTATTTAAATTGATTCACGGGTTTTTATTTTCAAGGCTAAAAATTGTAATTTGGCATAAATATATACATGTTAAGAATTACTTTTATTGATAAACATATACATGTTAAGAATTTATTTAAATTGATTCACGGGTTTTTATTTTCAAGGCTAAAAATTGTAATTTGGCATAAATATAATATAACAAATAAATTGTCATTTATTTTTTATTTTATATATTTTAAATATTAAGGAGCCATGTATTAATGGTTTCTATTAATCACTTGTCACCATCCTCTAGACAAGGACCGAATGATTTATTTATCCTGGGCTGGCTTCACGTATAATAAAAACAATGACTACGCAACAAAACCGCAGGAAAAAAAAATAATAATATTTTTGTAAAATATTTTTGAATGCAGTTAAATTTAATTACGCATCAAGCAATTTTATCATTCCTGTGTAAACATCCTTAAACAAGGTCTAATAATAGTTTATTTTATCCGAGATTGACTTTATAAATAAAATAAATAAATATTATATAGCAAACTCGCAAGAAAAAAAGGGGCGCCAATAGAAAAAAAAATAATTGAAAACAACTTTGAATGTAAAATTAAGTTGCCCATCAAACAATTTTTATCCCATTTTCATCCTAGATTGACTTTGTAGATAACCAAAAAAAAAAAAAAACTTGCAAAGTGATGAATTATTTTTATCTATTCAAGACCCATTCATGCAAAATCTACACAATTCATACATTACAATTCACAACATGTTAACCTTGTTAACATTTATATAAATATAATTTTTTTCTAGGTTAATATAGATTTTTAGAACAGTTTATATATATTGATTGATTTTAAACCAACTTGAATTACTAGTATTGACAGTGACTACAAGTATGAGAGGGGACAAATTTCTTGCAAAAAAGAGAGTATTTTTTTTCTCTTTTTTTTGTGGGCATTTCCGCGTGTAGTCTATATAGTATGTAGTTAACTCTTCCCCTTTGCTCTAGGGTTTTTTTATCCCTATTTATATTGTTCTTGTTCTTTTTAAAATAAAAATAAAAAATAATACTGAGAAACTATATGGTTAGTGGTTAATTAATTTTTTTTTGTACTTTGTAGAATCTCTTCCAATAATTTTCAATTTTATTTGAATTCCTTTTTTTTTATTTGTATGATCTTCAATTATATTATTTGATTCTTTATTATTTTGGTCTTCTCTTTTTATATCATTCAAATCCCATATCTTTTTTTATATTTCAATTTTATTTTTTATTTATTTAATTTTATTTAATATTTTAATATTATTATTATTATTTTATGAAAGAAAAAAGAGTTGTCATACAATAATAAAATAAACAAAAGTGTCAAAACAAAATATAAAACGATTGTAAATTATCTTAATTGCATTAAAAAAAACTTTTTTAAAAAACAATTTTATCTTTTTAATATATTGAAAAACAGGGGTCAAAATGGATTATAATAGTTGTTCTCTTCTTCCAGTACTTACATTGTAAAGGTAGTAGAAGATTTATTATCATTTGATTTTGTATAGTAAATTTGTAAAAAAATAAAAATAACATTGGTAAAGTAATTATTATTATTATTTATCAAAAAGTGATCTTAGCTCAAAATGAAATGAAATAGTCTCTTTAAAAGACAAAAACTAAAACATGACAAAAAAAATAATCTCAGTAGTCTCTTTAAAAGACAAAAACTAAAACATAACAAAAAAAATAATCTCAGTAAAAGGTGAATATCCTCAAAAGAAAAATAAAATAACTTAAAATAGTCTAATTGAGATGCAAGTATACTAAAAAAAACAAAATAATCTCGCCAAAAAATAACTACCCTCAAAACAAAATAAAACAAAATAGTCGCATCTAGAGGCAACTATTCTCAAAACAAAAATAACATGAAATATTTTCATCGAGAGGTGACTACCCCAAAACAAAAACAAAATAGTCTCGTCAAGAGTCGATTACCCTAAAAAACCAAATACAATAATTTCATTGAGAGGCAACTACTCTCAACATGAAATTTAAATGGGTCAAAATTATTATGTAATCATTCTTAACATGAAATTTAAAATGGAGTTCAAATTGTTAAGTGACCAGCCTCGATATGAATTTTAAATGAGGTAAAAAAATATTAGATGACCAACTTCAACATAAGATTTAAATGAGTCTAAATTTTTAGGTAACCAACCTCAGTAATGAGGTTCAAATTATTAGGTGGTCAACCTTAAAATAAAATTTAAATAGGTCTAAAATGATTATGTGACCAGCCTCGATATGAAATTTAAATGTTACCATGATTGTAGAGTTTAGTTTGACTTACCTAGAAACAAGATTCGACTGAAGTTATCCTAATTGTATACTCGACTCTAACTTGTTATTTACCTTTTCTTTTGTTGATATCATCTTTGATGTGATGATGGATTATGACTTTGTTTTTCAATTTTTTTTATTATAATTGAGAAAAACATAAATGGTATATTTTAAAACTTCAATCTTTTCTTTTTATTTCAACAATGACTTCATATATATCTAAATTTAGTTATTGGCCTACTTGAATTGTTTAAGTGATATAAGTGACTTTTAGGCTTACTAAGGGTTTGTCTTCTCATATTCTCCATTTTGATTATTAGATAGACATGATTAGTACATCGTCTTGATTTACTCTATGTTGATTATTTTATCTTTACCCTCAATATATGCTAAGGTATTTTTTATCTTTATTTCTTTTTCATCAAATCCATGAAAAAATTATTTTCTCCACTACTCATAGCTTATGATAGAATTCTTCAAATCAACATTTAATAGTTGTGATTGCCCTTAATATATCCTAAAAATATATGTTTATCACTACTCATTTTTTTCATATCACTATAAAGAGGTTGTGCTTTATTACTTAACTTATACTGGAATTCTTCAAATCATTATTTAGTTACATTATCACCATAAGGAATGTTTCAGACAAAGTTGCTTCTAGTTATTTTAGTTCTGTTCATTTTTTCCATTAATCATCAAGAGGCATGCTGATTAGTACTTAAAAGTGCATTTTTATCATGGTTTTATATCATTATTTTGCACTTGAAGTATCAATAACTCCTTAACTAAAATATGTTTTATAATAATGTATCTAATAATATAAGATACCTATAATTTATGGTAAATGTCTATTTTTAATGCAGATCTATCACATAAATGAAAGGATTGATTGATGACTTGAAGAACTTAAATTGCAAGGATAAAGAGATGGCCAAACTTAGAAAAGAGATGTCGGTGCAATCCAAACCGGAACACTGTTCGGTAATTGGGTCATATCTAGAGCTATATATCTCAGATTTAGGTCAAATTTATATGGATGGAAAGGTAAGACATAGGCCTACAACTTTCATATGGAGCCCAAGATCTAAAAAGGCCATTATCAAGTCCAAATTGTAGCAACAACAAAGAAGCCCGAATCTGTCTTCCAGCCCGAGCACTGTTCGGTATTTTGGCCATATCTAGAGTTCTAGAAGTCCAAATGAGCTGAAGTTTTTACACAAGAAAGCTGAGACAATTGCCTACAACTTTCATGTTTACAACTGGCTCCAATTTTGACGTTATCAATGACGTTTTGGGCAGACAAGAGAAGATAAGGATTGTCACCAAGTCAAAAGTTGGTCACCCACTTATCAATTAGTCATCAAATCAATAGTTCCCATTTTTGGCCTATAAAAGGAGGCATTTGCCATGCATTTAGGCATCTTGATTTCCAGATCAAGATCATGCTCTTCCTTTCTCTCTTTGTATTTTTTATGCTTTGTTTTCATTAATATTAAGTTTATGCCTACATCAATCTTTTCGTCGTGTCACATGCATTCATCATTACTATTTTTATCAACTTTGTAAATTCAGTCAATAAAAGAATTTTATTACAAAATATTTTTTAAGAAATCATCTTTTAAATTTTAGGACCACATAGTAAAATTCACTAATTGAGTTCCTATATGTTTAATTATTAAGAGGAAATCACTAAACATTTTAGTTTCATTGCTCAAAAGTCCAAAATATATCATTCAAGTGCTAGAATGCAATTTTAGATGTTTTTATTAACATAAGATGAAATGAGTGTTGGTTAAAAATAAATGTTTACCCTAAAATTTTACTTATATTTTGAAAAATGAATGTATTATTTGAATTCTATGATAAATGAAAGGTATTTTGAAAAAAAAAACAGAAAAGATGTTAGATTCCAAAAAAAAGTCTTTACTTTTAAAAGAGAAGACACCTTACATTACACTATGTTGATTTCTTATTTATTGGTGAAAATTCATAATTCAGTGTCATAAATAATGACATAAAACATATAAACGAGTCATGTTTTCACTTGAAAAATATATTTCTTCTCTTTTTAGAATCTAAAACTTCTTAATATAAATTAATTAATTTTAATACCAAAAATTTGTAAAAGCACGTAATATAGGCTAAGGTTCATGAATATAAAAGAAAAACATATATAAGTGTGTGTGTGGGGCTCAAAGGTGTTTAAAGACATAAAATAACTTATTCATTTATGGAGGTCTTTTAAGCTTTCCACCTTAATTTTATTCTTTCAATTATTGTTCTCACTTTAATATTAATTCCCCTGTTTTGCCATTGACTTTACTTGTTGGTCATTTTTCTTATCCTTTTTTGTAATGCTTTCAACCTTTTTGACATTTTTTCTTTCTTTTTATTTAAAGAAAAGCTTTCAAAACAAACCCTTAATATAAGGGTTGATCATCCTTGTCTAGTTTATTGTCCAAGAAATAGTTAAGGATCAATGAGAGATGGTAGTGAATATATTTTTATTTGTGAATGATAGATCAACTATGGTCATTTTTCATCTTAAATACAAATAAATTCATGTTTACAAATCATAACCTTATTAAAAAATCATTCATTATTTAGAAAAACTATAAGGTTAACCTTAGTGAAGAAGTGGTGGGATCATGACCCGAATGTATATCATTTATCATTATTTAAAACATCAAATCATTTGATTTTATTTTGAGCATTATTTTAAGCAAATTTCCCCTTTCAAGACTTGTTAGAAGTGAAAGGGTAATTTTAGGGTTTAAATAAGAGATTTTCAAGATTTTAACCTTTGGTTTAAATGAGGGATTTTCAAGATTTTAACCTTTTAAGGTTTATTGAGGGTAGTAGAGATGCTTTGAGATTAAAAAAAGAGAGATAATATGGACTTTACTCTTTTAGTATTGGAAAATAAGAATTTAGGATTCATAAAAAGAAAGATTTCCCTTTAGTGTTTGCATAAATTTTTTTTTAAATTTGACTAATTTTAGAAAGATTTCCCTTTAGTGTTTGCATAATGTTTTTAAAAAATTTGACTAATTTTTCAAATGTTACTTTTACATAAATATATCTTGATTTTAACACAATAATTGAACTTATGAAAAAAGTACTCAATTTAAAAATATGATATAATCCCAAAACACATAAAAAATAAAACTAAGAAAAATAAGGTTCTGATGACTTTATTCACAAATTCAGTAATAAAACAAGTGACAATACAACGCTTCCTGATTCCATTTTTCCATGTCTAGCATTTATAACTTAGTAACGTCCAGATGCCTCTTGCAACATCCATACCAATCACTCATCATTATCAATCATGTCAGTGATGAATTGGTATTGATATGGTATGCACGATTATTATCTATAAAAACAATATGGCTTCTAGTAACTAACTTTTAAACTTGATACTTGAAATTCTTATAGTTTTCAATTGATTTGCTCAGAATTTCATTATGATACTTGTCATAACCTAATTTTTGACTTATCTAAAAAAAATTCAATCAGAAAAGTAAAAAAAAATATTTAAAAAAAAACTAATTCAAAAATATCAATTAGTAATGGAATTATTAGAAATTAGAAAGTAAAAAACTAAATTGAAAAGGATGACAAAATACAAGGAAAAGAAAGATATAATTAAGGATGAAATTAAAAATAAAATAAAGAAAAGTCTTCAAACTAGCTAAATAATTGGAAATTGGAAAGCCAATAACCAAATTGAAAAAGACAATAAAATGAAAGGACTATTTTTAATGCAATCAGGGATAAAATTAAAATGAATAAAGAGAAAAAGGTTAAGATTGACCAAAAATATATAAATCTAATGAACAAATTAAAAGAGGAAGAAAAATTATGGGAATTGTTTGAAAACTTGAAAGTTCTATTTAGATAAAATAGTGTGTTTTGTATAAAACAGTGTCATTGCATACATAATAAAATGCACCAAAACAATGTCATTTTGGTGCATAAGATTGAATAGTGTCTTCTTCTCTTTGAGTTTGCTTTAAAAAAAGTTTTTTTTTTATGGTTTTTCATCATACTTTGATTTTTTTTTCTCTCTCCCACACCTCTAAAAAAATGAAAAACAACACATAGTTTCCCTTCTTACATGTGTTCAACATTCTCAAGTAAAAAAGATATGCTTTAGCCCTCCGAAACCATAACAAAAAGGCTAATTCAAGCATGTGTTGGTTAAAGTACATAACATAATGGAGGGTTAAAATTAACTCAAAAGAAACAACGATCATAGTCATTCCACCAAGAAAGATTCAGAGAGTTTGCTCTAAAAAAAGTTTTTTTTTTATTTTTTTATGGTTTTTCATCACACTCTGAACTTATTTGAATTTTTAATTTTTACCCCTATAAATAAATATTATTATTATTATTTAGTATTATAAACAACACATAATTTCCCTTCTTACATGCGTTCAACATTCTCAACTAAAAAAGATATGCTTTAGCCCTCCGAAACCATAACAAAAAGGTAATTCAAGCATGTGTTGGCTAAAGTGCATAACATAATGGAGGGTTAAAATTGACTCAAAAGAAACAACGGTCATAGTCATTCCACCAAGAAAGATTCAAAGAGCTTCATCATTGTCTTTAAATAAAGGGGCAAAGCAAGAAATAAAAGGAGCAAAGTTAAAGAGAGAAAATGTCAAGATAAAAGAAGAAGACAAAAGGAGTTGGAGTTGTGCTTATTATGCAGATTTCTCTTATATAAGATCTTTAATTTTTTTCAGAAGCTATATGAGAGAGGTGAATCTAGTTTGAGCTAGTATATAGTAGAGGATAAAGAAGAAGAAGAAGAAGAAGAAGAAAAGAGAGAGTTTTGAGTTATAAATAAAGGTGTTGTGAACCATAAGGTAGTAAAGGGGAAAGAAAAATAAGAGAGAAAGAAAAAGGAAAGGAAACAGAAAACTAAAGAGAAAGAAAGAAACCAAATAAGCCCAAGAAAGAAAAACCATCTGAAAACCTGTTTATTATCATCTCCATTACTAGTAGCAACCACAACAACCCCTCCTCACCTGGAACTAGCCTTTAGGTAAGCCCATATATCTTTTTCTTCTTTTTTTTTCTTTCTTGTTTAGGCTAGCATGTTTATTATTTAAAATACCAAAAAAAAAAATGTTACTATTCACCATGTATTTTTATTTTTATTTGCTTTTTGGTGACATTATTTATATTTTGTAAAACTACATCTGTATCGTTTATATATGTACATGCGTGTAGATATTTATTTAAAAAAACAACATTTATAAGTTTTTATCAAGTTATCATCATATTGTTTTATTAAGTTTAGGTTGTAATAGTTAGGTGGAAATGTCTTCTAGTTTTAAGGATTGACATAGGTCTTACATGACATTTTTAACCTTAAAACAAGTTTAATAATGCGTTGATGAGTTTTCATCAAGCTAGAGTAAAGTTTTGATTAAACTTAAATTTGGGTTTTAATGGTTAGTCAATATGTCTTCTAGTTTTAGGGACCGATGTAAATGTAACGCCATGTTCTAAAATAAAATAAAACGTCAATAATAAGTCGATAAGTCTCCTCCAAGTAAGGATCAATACGGGATGAGTGTAATATACTAAATAAATAATGATAATGATAATAAAAAGAGTCAAAAATATAAATAAATAAAATTAAAAACAAAAAATTATCAAGTTGTGTGACTCCTAATTTAGGACACGATATTAACTATTGAAATAATCCATTGACAATAAATAAATTACAAATAAGCTAAAAAATCTTGGACAATTAATGTTACCCATCAAACAAATTTAAAAGAAATACATAGCTAAAGAAAACTTTTCTCAGATTGGATGTGGTAAGGGTGATTTTTATCTTCCTTTAAACATACCGAATCTCTTACTTAAATCTCTAGAATCAATGCATATTCTAGAATTATTAGTTTCCTTAGAATTGCATTGTGACCTCGTCTTCCATATTCCCTTTAATTTTTAAAAGTATATGTTCATATTGAGGTGAAAATATTCACATTTAGTATTTGGATCATACCATCTTAGACATGGTGGTTATATGAGATTTTTTGGGATCAGAATAATGTATCAAATACTCAAAAGGTAACAATAAATAATGCTAAGCAGTAGAAATATATCAATCTTAGATAATGACACTAGAGAAGTTGGTGATGCTATGAAACTAAATGGTATTTGAGATGATTTGGTAGGGTGTATATAGTCAAGATTCCTAATTTGAAGATTAGTTTTTTTATTTGTTATTTGACATGGCATTAAACCTCATTATTGTATTTTTAATCTTTTATTATTTCAGGCCTTGCTCAACCCTTTCTATTATAGTTAACACTTATATAAGATAGGCTAATGAATTCCTAATCAAGTACTCTTAGTATGGAGCCTTTAAAGTGTCAATAAAAATAGAGGTGACCTCTTTATCTGGTAGAGAAAAAAATGTTTACATTGTTGTTTTGTACATCCTTATAACATATTCATTGATTAACTTATTATTTATCCTCTCAATTCTTTAAAGGTTATATGTACTCAATATCACCTCTAAGTTAAGTCCAAACTATTTTAAAAACGTGTATGCCAAATCTTTTCATTTTTTTATTTTAGAGAGATCTAATCCCACATATCAGTTATGAATAGGTCCAACTAGAATCTCATGAAACTAATGGATAAAAAATTTCACATCATGAAGAACCTTAGCTATTCTATTATAGAACATCTAAAGATGATTTTCAAAAATTAAGCTTATATGTATTTAATAACTTCAAGGGCTTTAGATTTTCTAGAAATGCCCACATCTTGCATATGATATATTTTATTAGTTGAAAGAGGCTCATATAAGCCTTCTTTTTTAATGCTCCTATGTCCTTTTATGGTTATGCTATAAACTCATGCTTTTCTTTTTAAACAATAACCATCTATGTTTGATCAAGTTGTTAATCTATTTCTTGCAACCTTAATAGTAATTTATAAAATGCTCCACGACTCCTATATGGTACTCACATTTGGCATACTTGTTGTACCATTTAAGAAAAGGTAGTTATTAGTACTTAATAGTTCATTTTTATTATGGTTTTATATCAGCATTTTATACTTGAAGTATCAATAACACCTTAACTAAAATAAGAAATAAGTTTTATAATAATAAGTCTGATACTATAAGATACCTTTAATTTATAGTAAATATTCATTTTAAATACAGGCTTATTATATAAATCAAAGGATTGATTGATAAGTTCAACTATTGAAATTGACAAGACAAAGAGAAGGTGGAGCTTAGAAAAGAGATACTAGTTCAATCCAAATTGAAATACTGTTAAGTCGTTGAGTAATATCTGAAGCTGTAGATCTTGGATTTCAATTTGGTTTATATGGCTAGAAAGCTAAAACATAGGCCTAAAATATTCACGGGAACATAAGACTCAATTATACTATTTGGAAGTCCAAATCTTAGCAACAACAAATAAGTTTGAATTTATCCTACAACCCAGACACTATTCAGTATTCAACCCATATCTTGAGTTATAAAAGTTCAAATGACCTTAATTCTTTTTCTTGTTAGAAAGCTAAGAGAATTTTCTAAAACTTTCATGAATTAAGTTTGTTCAAATTCTGATGTTAGAAATGATGTTTTGTACAAATAAGAAGATAAAGATTGTCACCAAGTTAAGATGTGGTCACTCACTCAATAATTAGTCAACAAATCAATAGTTCCTAATTTTGGCCTATAAAATGAGGCATTGTGCCATGCATTTAGGTATCTTAATTTTTAGATCAAGATCATATTCTTGCTCTCCCTTTATTGTAATGCACAAGTTTTGTTTATGTTAATCCCTTATTATGCTTCTCATTTCCTTTCCTTTATTTAGTTAACTTTTATCTTATTTATATTCTTATCTTGTTTATTTATGTTTCTCTCTTTCATTATATTTAGCTAAGTTTATTATGTCAATGTGAAAAGGTTGCACTAATGGTGTAAGAATAAGTATAATGTAAACTCAATATGGACTATAATGTTTGATACCAATATGTTTTGTATTTGTTATCTTGTTCACTCTTTAATACTTTGCTTTTTAAATGAGTAATCTAGATTTATGTTGTATAACACTTGGTATAACAAATGTTTAGCACTTTCATAGTCTAACCGTATGGTATAACCTATACATGAGCTATAAAATGAACTTAATTTGTCATTAACATATATTATAATCATGAATGTCTGACAACATTTACATGTATTAACATTATTTAAATAAGATAACTAATGTATTCATGTTAACAATTTATAATCTGATTGGAATCTCCTTTATGTGTGGTTTCCACTTGAATAATAAGAACTTATACTATACTTGTTTGACATACCATTAGTAGAACCTC
>NW_011499929.1:441049-450368 GCF_000495115.2 Populus euphratica
AGAAGATATCAATCTTTTGGTCGTGTCACTCATACATCTAGTAGAGGTATGTACAACCTTAGGAAAGATCATGACTTCCAAGTTAAGCTTGCATCTTTTGCTAGAAAAGTTGAGGCACTAGAATTAAAAAAGAGTGGTAAATCAAAATCTGTTCAAGACATTGTGTATCAAATCTATGAAGCAAATAATCACTCAACCAATAATTGTCCAACTTTGCTTCTTTTTTTTTAAGGAATGTCTCCATAAACAAGCCCATGCTTTAAATAGTTTCTAAAAGTCCAATCGTAACTCATACTTGAAAATATACAACCCTGGTTGGAGAAATCATCCAAATTTCAGTTGGAAGAGTGATAATAACAATGCATAAACTTCACCACCATTTCAAGCACACCATAATTTCCAAAATTCTCATGGATATGTGCCTCCTTATGCTCCACCTCCTAGAAGAAATCCTGAGGAAACATTGCATGCATTTATTGAAAAGTCTTTAGATAATCTTCTATTAACTCTTGAGACACATCCTAGTGGAGATGTGCATCGTGTAATTCATGATTTGTAGCCACTATTCCATAAAGAACATGCTCAACATAGTCTTGGGAATCTAACTAAAAAAACCATGTTTGCCAGTTTTTAAGAAAACTAGATGGGAAGCCTATCTCCGAGCCATAAAGGGCGTTTTAACCGTTTATGGACGTAAAACCAAGGGAAGATGTGAGCCATAATCATAACTACCTATACATATACGTGCTTTTAAAAAAAATAATAAATAAATAAAGAGAGAGAGAGAGAAAGAAAGAGTATGAGACTTCAGCTGGCCTATATATAGGTGGTATGATTGCATTTTCAAGTTCTTATCTATAAAATCTTCTCTTCCTTCCCTTCATTTCTACTCAACATATACATTCAACATATATAGAAAAGTGTAGAAATGGCAAGTTCCTCAAGTCATCATATAAGAAACATTTGTGTTTTCGATGGATTTAATCCTGGGAAAGAAAAGAAGTTTTTAAAATTAGCAAATCATCTTGGTCAGGTACTAGTTGAGAAAAAAATTCATTTAGTGTATGAGAGAGGCAACCTTAGGTTAATAGGGGGTGTGTCACTAGCTGTATTTTTAGAAGGAAGTCAAGTTTGAATAGGGGGTGTGTCACTAGCTGTATTTTTAAAAGAAAATCAAGTTTGAGGGGTTGTCCTCAAAGCTTTAGCACAAGGGGACATCATTGAAAAAATAATTGGAGAGGAACTACAAGTCTTTATAATATCTGCTAGAATGAATGCAATGTTTAACCATGCTCATGTCTTCATTGTCTTACTAGGTGGTCTCGGCACATTGGAAGAGATCTTTTATATTTCTTCTTGAGTCCAACTGCACATTTACCATAAAACCTATAGATCTATTAAATGTTAATGGTTATTATAATAAAATATCTTTCATATTACCTTACTAATTAAAGCTTTCATTTTTTAGAAAAAAGATGCATAAATGATACACGAAGTTATTCAATAAATACCTAGAAGAAATTATGTTTTATAAAAGATGATGGTCTTGTAGACAATAAATATTACTTTTCTCAAATATCAAGAGGATCGAGATAATTTTCTTCAAAATAAAAATTCTGAATTATAAGCAATTTCATGTGCTTAATTAATCATTTGTTAACAAATAATTTCATTTGCATGGTATATCTAGCTATAAGAGCTCGTTGGTAAATTGAGTCTTTATAACTTTATATTTAGTTGTTCCTTAACTACTTTCAGACTAAAGGAATCCTTCACAACAGTACATATAACCCCTCCGTGGCGAGGGCATTGAATCTTAGGTCACGTTGGTTCCCTTATAAATTTACTAAAAATCTAAATCTTTTGTGGCTTTCACCATAGCTCAGTTTATAGTAAAATGTGTCTTGAATTATAATAAAATTACAATTTTTTCCTTTATATTTGAAGCTTTACCTGAGGGTAGACTAGCACTTTTCATATTGGTTATAACGCAATTATCATTTTACTCTTCACTCTTTTATTTAAGAAGCTTTGCTTGAGGGTATATGTGTTTTTTTATTATATAGTAAAAATACTATTTTACTCTCAGAGTTAATAAAATTTTGAATTATTGGCCAAGAACTTTCTTGACTTTTTACAAACTTTTTAACACTTAAAATACTTCTTTGCCTCTAGAATAAAAAAATTAATCGTCTATTGTAGGGGTGATCATTTTTGGTTCGATTTGGTTTTTATTTATAAAAACAACCAAACTAAAATTTAAAAAAAAAATAAAAAAACATCGAAATCGATTCAAACTGATTGGTTTCGGTTCGATTTGATTTGGTTTTTTATGTCAAAAAACTGAAAAAACTGAAACCAAGATAAGCAATGCAATATCATTAAAATATGTATTTAATCATAACACCATCTCCACTGTTGTCTTGCATCTAAAAAAAACAACTAAGATATTTACAACAAATTAACCATTTGAATAGACTTTTAGTATAATTCACTACAACTTTTGTAAATATACTTGCAAACCTGCTATCTCCTTAGGAAGGATGACAACCCCCACCATGACTTTCATAAGCAGTGCTTTCCCTTTTCTATACCCACGGGTAGTGAGGTGGTAGCCACACCTGCCCCATGAATATTTATTAAACTGAAGCATAAACGAAAAGGATAATTTTGTTATTTCTGAAGCATTCTCAAGATACGGACAAAAAACAACTGATAAACCCCATCTACCATTACAAAATAACATAGAAAGAAATCTTATTATAAATAACTAAAAAGGAGCATTTAGAACTTTAGATGGACTACTATTGAGTGCCGAGGTTTGTGAGTGTTGTTGAGCTGCAAGATCTAAAAAGTGGAAATACAAATTAAAGAATAAAGACTGGAAGCAAGCATGGGGCGCCTACTAGGATTACTGGGTTTAGGTTAGAATATTAAGCCTTTTCTTTTCAGTTATAGCACTTTTTCTTTTAACATGAACTAGTTCAGTTCAGTTTGGGTTTACCGATTTCAACAATACAAAACCAAAATCAAACCAAACCAAAATTTTTTTAAAAAAATTCTAATCGGTTTAATCAATTTTTTTCTTGGTTTGGTTTTTTGATTAATTTTTTTCAGTTTTCTTGATTTAATCGGTTTATCAGTTTTTTTGCTCACTCATAGTCTATTGGACACATGCTTTTTTCAGTTTTTAATTGTTCATGTCCACTGTAAATATGAATTAACTTTGGATGAGACAAAAAAGAAGCTTTGTATTTTGAAGTATTTTTGTAATTTCACATGAGTATTTTGTGTAATTAACAAGGTCATGGGAGAGTTTTGGTACTTTCACATTGACTTTTAAATAGTTAAATATAAAAATTATGGGTGTGTGTTAAACACGCACTAGTGTGTGAATGGTGTCTATACTATTCAAGTAGCACGTGTAACACCCCTAGTGATGAAATTTGACCTTCCACCGTCTCCCTAGATGCGAAATCGTGTCCATTTCCATTATAATTGACACATGGTGGAGGATTGTGGTCGGATTGTCACCAATGGTCTTTTTTATTTTTTTCTCCTTCTTTTCTCTATCCTAACAATTAAAGTACATCATTATCCTTTTTATTTTTTGTTTGTCAATTTCAGTCCCCATTCTTCTCATTTCTTATTTCATTTTTATTTTTTTTATAGAATTTTTTTTGTTTTGCAATTTAGTCTTTTAATTACACTTACTCATATATGTTATTTTTAGTTTAAGTCCTCATTCTTTTAATTTCTGATTTCGTTCTTATTTCTTTATATATTTAATTTCTTGCTTCATTTTTACTCCTTTTACATATTTTTTTTTCAAATCTAGTCCTTCAATTATAATTTATCATTTGTTTTGTTTCTAATTTTAGTTTGTATTCTTTTAATTTTGTTATTTTCTTCTTATTCCTTTTATAAAAGTTTTTTTGTTCAATTTAGTCTTTCAATTATAATTTTCTCAAATGTTTTTTCTTCATTTTAGTCTTTATTTTTATTTTTTTTTCCTTAACTCTTTTGTTGAAGCTTTTTTTGCTTTTAATTTCATCATTCAATCAAAGTTTATATATATATAGTTTAACCCACGTCCTTTTGATTGTTTTTTTTAAAAGCTATTTTTCAATTTAATTAAACCCTTCAACTGAGAAATTTTATTTGTCCTCTAATTTAATTTTTTTTGTTCACCCTTCATTTTTTTTTAGATCTTTTAGTGTAATTTAATTTTTTTTTATCTAATTTAATTTTTTAACATTTGATTTGTTGGGGATTCAAATTAAAGAGATCTTATTGTTCTGCATTATCTTTTTAATATTAGTTTTGCAATTATCTTCAATTTCTTTTATTTGAACTTATTACAATCTCATGACTTAGATCATGGGTTTTACATGTTATTTTTTAAATTATTTTTTTGAGAATTTTTTTGTTTATGTGTGATTTTTCAAGATAATATTCTAATTTATGTGTAATTTTTTTAGGTTTTATACAAATGAACTTTATTTCCTAAAATTAAAAAAATAATTTTTAAATAATTTATTGATTTGTCGGGCCTTGCATAAAAATTTTTAGGTCATAGGTTTATTCAATCATTTTTATTTTTGTTTATTTTTTAAGTGATGTGTTTTTTATGATATGAATTTATCTTTAATTGACTTAAATAAGCAAGTTCAGTAAACGCAATCAGTTGAATGTCTCATTTTGTTTGATTAAATATCTTAATCTAAATTTATCTTTATTTTTTTTAATTTTTCTTTTGGTTATTGTTAATGGTTCTTTTCTATTTATTTATATAAATGGTTATTGATTTATTTAGTTAAATGCTTCCGTAGGCCTTTTGATTTAGACTTTAAATTTTTTTTATAAAAAAACACATTGAAGCAGCTTACAAACCCACTACTTTTTTTTGAAAAAAACATATAATTTGTGGTGAAGCATAGGTTAATTTTTGCATTTAATACTTGGAAATTTAATTTTTACATTCGAAAGTAAAGTATTTTTAGAAAATGCAAAATTAAATACAATAAATCTTTGAACACCATCAATAAATTATTTCAAATAATAACCATTTATAGCTTATTGATAAATCTATTATTAGATTATCAATATTACATGATAAATCTTAAATTAATAAACATATTTAAATTAACTATTTATCAATTTTTTAATTAGCTTTTTAGTAGTTAATTAATTTTTTGAGAAAAGTTTCATAAAAATCAGGAAGTGATAATAACACTTATTTTCTAAAATTAATATTTCATTATAATTAATTAAAATCATATTTCATACAACAAATAATAATTATTTATTACTCTGAAACAAATCTCACTAAAATTTTTTATCACCCTAATTAATCATTAAAAATAACACATCCTCTTAAAAAAAAAATGAAATCTAATACTATGCAATCACAAATCTAATAATTCGTAATTGAACATTTTACAACATTAAATAGCATAGCGTTGCCAAAGCATTGTGATAATTAAATTATGCTTTTGTCCTTTGAAGAAAACATGGGATGCCTTGTTTTGGAAGATAATTTGGTCATTTTCAATGGTTCATTGGCCTTCAAAGGATTGTTAGAGAATACTTTCGTTTTTTAGTGCAGTAAAATTTACCTTTAAAATCATAAAATATAGATATGTTTACATAGAATATTTTTGTCATTTTCTCTTTTTTTCCCCATAAAATTCAAATAACTCTTTTGTTATTAGAATAAAAAATAAATAAATGCTTAAGTTCATCGATGCTTCTAGCTTTTTACATTGGTTTTTTTATTCTAGAATCATGAAGGATATTTAGACCTTTTGAGCTTAATAATTATATTCTTAATCAAAAAGTTGCAAGTGTGTTTTTTGCACATATCTGCATGTGGGAGGCCCTCGTGTTTTTTGGATAGTGTATGCAGCGCTTTTTGATGGTTAAATCTACTATTTTGCTATATCATTAGAAACATCGCCTCGCTTTTTTCCTCCTAGTGTGACATGCGATTTTAGTTGATGAATGATTTGTTAGCGATGATTATTTCTTTTGTTTTCTTCTTTTTTTTCTCTTTCCTTCTGAAAAAGTGCATGTCTATCCTCTTTTTTTTTTTATTTCTCAATTTCAGTTCTTATATTTTTAATTGTTTATTGTTTTCATTGGCCCTTTTAGAATAGTTTTTAATGTTTTAAATTTAGTTCTTAAATCACAATTTATTATATTTTTTTTCAATTCATCGGTCCTTATTCTTTTTTTTTTTCTTTTGATTTTTTGCCTTGGTTCTTTTGTCAAATTTCATTCTTCAATTAAAGTTTATGATGTTTTATTTTTTTCAATTTAGCCCTCATCTTTTCATTTTTTTTCCTTTTGTTAAAGTTTTTTTTTCAATTTAACCATCCAATTTAAATATTTTTTATGTTGTGTAATTTATTTTTTATTTTGATTTTCACCCTCATTCTTTTAATTATACTTTTCTATGTGATTGATTTTTTACTTTGTTTCATCATTCGATATTTGAGTTGTTAGGGATTAGGCTTCACGATTTTGTTATGCTTTTAATCTAATAACATGAGTCACAAATTTTAAAAGTTGATATGATATAGCTTGGGTGCAAACCAACTCCAACAGAGTTATACTCGAAAACCCATATATACAGGGATGATAGATAAAAAAAAAAGGTGTAATAGTCCATGGATAACAAAGTTGAGGTGTTTATTATACGTTAACTTTTAAACCTTCCGTCCATTGTCTAAACTAATGTTTTTTTGCCCATATTTTTGACTTGTTTTTTCTTTTTTTTTTTTGTCTAAGAACAACATAACATCAGCATGTGTGCCAAACACTTGGAGAACCCTTAAACCCATCCTAGAATACAATTCAGGATTCTAGTTGGAGGTTAGAGCAACTAATGGATCCGATAGAAATCAGGTTTGTGGTATCTCTATAACTACAACTCAAGATATGAAGTCAGACTATATTGTCTCGATCGCAGGCACCCCACAATCTAAAATGAGTTAGCCATCATAAGTCATTAAGGAGTTGGTTAAACAATGAATTGGTGTTATGAGAGCCAAAATGAAGACAAAGTATGAAGAACAAAAAAGGCAACAAAAGGAGAAGATGATTGTATACATGTTGATGTAACCATATTATTCGATAGTTTCACCCATATTTACCTAATGTTTTGTCCATGTTTTATATGTAAAATGCCTTGATATTCTTTGTTTTATGTTTTGAAAGCACTTTTGGATGAAAAATGTAAAAAGGAGTAAATTGGAGATAATTGGCAGATTTGACGTTCAGTGGATGTTTTGTGTAGAGCGTGAGTTCTACAGATCAAAATGAAGTGATTCCAGTGGCACTAAAAGCTAACATCCATACCTTTCTGGAAATTTAATGCAAGAAAAATAAAAAGAGAAAGATCATGGAAATCACATCCTTCAAAGTCAAATCTCGCATTCTGCCACTGCTGACCTTTGTCTATTCAAAATTCAATATCTGGAGCTATAGAAGTCCAATTTATGCAAACTCAATTTTTTTGGATTACTAACTCAAAGTTATGTAAACGCTCCAAATTTCAACCAAAAATATGTCAGATGATGAAGATATGATTTTTCAAAGATAATAACTGAATTTTGCCAACAATCAGGTTTCGTGAAGAAATGAGTCCAAATTACGTTTCAAAGCTTCTAAACTGTCATCCAAGTTTTTATATAAGCAATTTAGCTCCTCTAAATCAGAGATTGAAGATTTCATGCAAGGATATTTCTCCTTTTTAGGAAAAATAGTTATTAAAGTACTTAAATGTAATTTGTCAACTTAAGGGAGGACTACTTTGTAAATTAGGAACTAGGGTTTCTTAGCATATAAAAAGAAAGAGAGAGGGGAGAGAAGGGGCAGCAGCCAGAAGTTAAGATACACAAATTCTCTCCTCTACAAACCCAAAAAAAAATCATGCTCTCTTCATTCTTTAAGAGTAGTTGTTCAATAGTTATGCAAGACACAACAAACCTTCGAATTTCAAGAACCGTGAGATTTATTCTTCCTTTTATTTTCAGTTTATATTATGAATGAGTATGATTGTTTTCCTATACATATTTTCTATGATTGTTGTTGATAATTGCTAGAGCGGAACTCTAAGTTATTATTGTGAATAATTTATTGCTAAGTTTGATATCAAAACCGGAGTTGTGATGTATGAACTTGTGAAGCAACTAAGCTCGATAATTGTGGCGGAACTACATTATTAAACTTAGGGAGAACACTCAAATATCTAGTTCTTAGGGCTGCCATTGAACTAAATCATCAATGCGAACATTGTGATTGCTTGTTGGTTAGGGTTAGTTATACGGCGGATCCGTTAATTAACCAACATTAAGAAAAGATAAAAATTCAGAATATAAATTGTAGTTTTGTTTCAAGGATCGGTTCTAATTTCCGTTGGTGGATGTGTGCTTGCAACCAAGGTTTGTTTTCTTGATAAATTTCAATTTCAATTGATTTTGTTTGCTAGTTTAATTTCTTCCATAGTTTACATTATCACAAATTAAAACCCCCCAATTGCATTACGTATAGCATAAAAATTTGAACTAAATCTTCCTTGTGGGATTGACCCCTTGCTTACTCTATACTATCTTGTGTGTTGTGTTTTAAGTTAGGGTAATTAATTTGTGCGACCACGATATCGCAACACATGTCCAATCATTATCCTTCCCTTTACGAACCTCCACAAGATTTTTACCCCTCTCCATCTATAACCTCTTCTTAATGTTCATAAGCATTTTTAATTGACTTTTACAATTAAATTAATATTTAGAAATTTAATTTTTTACCCTTGGTACATATTAAATGTATTATTCAAGTTATTTTTATTTTTTTCATATAACGTTCTTTGATGTTGTTTAATGTCAAATTGTTTTAATATCATTAAAACATATTATTTACACTGCCAATGGACATAAAAACTTTGTTGGTTGTTCTATCAGTAAAACGTGTTAATTTTCCTTGGAGAATTACAAAGAGTTGTTGAGTGTTTTGATATATATTGATGAAATCATCGACAAAATATGATTATTGGTGATTATGTCAAGTATCCATTAGAAAGATGAGATGTATTACCAATAGTTTATCTATCGACAATATGTTAACAATATTTTACCTACTAATATATTGAAAAAAATTGGCTGTTATGTATTTTTATAACTGATAATAGTATTTATTAACCTAACCGTCAATGATTAAGTCAATAATAAAAATATTGTCAGATCTTAAATTACCAACACGACTCTAGCCAATGATATTATTCCAAAGGTAAATTCATCAAATATATTCTTACTGA
>NW_011499929.1:451422-452773 GCF_000495115.2 Populus euphratica
AAATTAAAGGTATCTTATATTATTTGATATATTATTATAAAACATGCTTTGGTTAAGGAGTTATTGATACTTCAAGTGCAAAATGATGATATAAAACCATGATAAAAATACACTTTTAAGTACTAATCACTTGTGGCATTGTGTTTCTGATGGATGTAAGTTTTAAAAGGTAGATTTGAGTCTTAAATGAATAACATTTAAGTTAAATATATTTTTTTATTTTTTTATTTGATAATTATAAATATGCTTTAAAAAATAATATTTTATTATTTCTTTTACTATTGTTTGAGGTTTAGTTACCTTATGGACTCCTTAGTTAAATATGATCTCATTCCTTGGTTTTTTTTTGTCAGTCTATGAGTAATTATCCATTTTATTTATTGAGTTTTTTTATTTAATTTTACTCTATCATATTATAGTGACACAGTTTTAAGCTTGATAATTTATTTTGATTTATGTGCTCCATCATATTCATGATGTCAAAAAATATCTCAATATTAAATTGATGTTCGATTTTACAAAATAAAATTTAATTTTATCAATTGAAAAATTAAAACAAATAAAATCCAATTTATCACGTGAACAAAAGAGCCGCCCTTTTCCCTATTTACTATTCATAAGGCCTAACAAACCATACCCGGGTCCCTAAAATTTTACCTTTTTTCATTTATGGTCCTCGTTTTTTAGGGTTTAATGTTTCATTCCTAAAATTTATTTATTTTGCATTTCAGTCTTTTAAATTTAAAAAGAAAAGGAGAGAGTTGTTGAAAAACATGAGAGAAGATAAAATGGTCATTTTAGTGTAAATAAGTTTATCTTAAAAGGAAATATTCAAAAAATATGGTATTTTTCTTTGAGAATATCGTAAGAACTAGATCATAATATGCAATTTTTTTCTAATTTGGTTGGATTTTGTTTTTTGACACGACTAAAAGATTGATGTCTTCTTCCAAGTGTAGGAGTGTCCAAGTAATAAATAACCCGGCAAGATCAGGGTCGAACCACAGGAAGGTTAATTGTACAAATTATAAATAACAATAATACAACAACAACAACAACAACAACAATAATAGTAGTAGTAATAGTAGTAGTAACAACAACAACAACAATAATAATAATAAAGAAAAAGAAAGAGAAAAAGAAAAAGATGATGAGAACTTTGAGATGGAATATTAATGTAAGGATTAAACAATGATAATAACAAATCTCAAGGTTAGAGATTCCACTAATGGTATGTCAAACAAGTATAGTATAAACTCTTATTATTCAATTGGAAACCACACACAAAGGACGTTCCAATCAGATTATAGATTATTAACATGATTACATTAGTCATCTTATTCGATTAATG
>NW_011499929.1:453070-455583 GCF_000495115.2 Populus euphratica
ACCATTAATGTAACCTTTTTACCTAGACATAATAAACTTAGCTAAACATAATAAAAAAAAGAAAAATAAATAAACAAAATAAGATAAGAGTTAACTAAGTAAAGGAAAGAAAATGAAAGGCATAAACTTGATATTAATGAAAGCAAAGTATAAACATTACAAAAAATACAAAGAGAGAAAGTAAGAGCATGATCTTGATTTGGAAACTAAGATGCCTAAATGCATGGCAAATGCCTCCTTTTATAAGCCAAAATTGGGAACTATTGATTTGATGACTAATTGATGAGTGTGTGACCAACTCTTGACTTGGTGACAATCCTTATCTTCTCTTGTTTGCCTAAAACGTCATTGATAATATCAAAATTAGAGTCACTTGAAAATATGAAAGTTGTAGGCAATTATCTCAGTTTTCTTGTGTAAAAACTGCAGGTTATTTAGACATCTATAACTCCAGATATAGGCCAAACACTAAACAGTATTCGGGTTGGAAGACAGATTTCAACTTCTTTGTAATTGCTACAATTTAGACTTGAAAATGACCTTTTTTTAAGTCTTGGGCTCTATATGAAAGTTGTAGGCCTATGTCGTACCTTTTCCATCCATATAAAGTAGATCTAAATCTGAGATCTACAACTCTAGATATAACCCAATTATCAAACAGTGTTCCGGTTTAGATTGTACCGACATCTCTTTTCTAGGTTTGGCCATCTTTTTGTCCTTTCAATTTTAGTTCTTAAAGTCATCAATCAATCCTTTCATTTATGTGATAGGCCTGCATTTAAAATAAATATTTACCACAAATTAAATGTATCTTATATCATTATAAAACATGCTTTAGTTAAGGAGTTATTGATACTTCAAGTGTAAAATGATGACATAAAACTTTGATAAAAAAATGCACTTTTAAGTACTAATTATTTTTCTAAAGTGATTATAGATATATTTTGAGAATTTAAAATGAGTTTATTGAAATTCTTATAATATTTTTGGAGGAAGTTTTTAGGTAAAAACAAGTTAAAAATTAATTTTTTAAGATTTTAGAACTTGAACTCTAACTTTTTAGCCATTAAAAATGGTTAGAAAGTTAACAAAATGACATGTTGTCTACTATTTAAAAAAAATCAATCAGGCAAGCCTCGACTAAAAGGCTAGACCCATGTGCAATTACACATAGCTTTTTTTAGATATCCTTTTATTTTTATTTTTGTTTTGTAATTGTTGACAAAAAAAATCTTTTTGAATCAATTTATTAAAATAACATTAAATGATTATACAATTATCCCAATGTTTTTAAGAAGATTATGATATTTTTATGATGATAATAATGATTATCTTATCAATTGTTATAATACCGAACAAAACAAAAGGGGTAAAGGCTACTAACATGTTATCTATTACAAAAAATTGAAAGCATATGAGGAAAGTTGTTTGATATAACTTAGCCAACTTGATAAGTTCAAAAATAATTTAAATAAATAAAAAAAACAAAAAAAATAAATGTTAACAAATCAATCACTAACAAAATAGTGGAACATTTATTTGATAGAAAACAAAATAACTCATAAAGACATATATAAAATAAATCAAATGTTGAAAGATGTATTGAAAAAAAAACCATAAACTATTTTTCCAAAAAAGCTCCAAAATAAAAATGAAATTAAAATAAATAAAAGAAAAACAAAAACAAAAAAAGTGCAATAAAAAACCCAGGTGCATGGGTTTGTTCACCATGCCCATTTTCTTGAAAAAAAATATAACATGTGAGACGTTGCTTATTGAAAAATCAAGACAGGGGTATTTTACACTTAAAAATTCATTTCTTAACTATTTTTTGACCCAAAACCTAAATATACTCGTTTATGTCTTCAAATAACAAAATACATTATCTAAAAACATAAAATCAATCCAAAATATAAAAACTTTTTACAGTTAGATGTATTCTTTCAAGTAATTTAAATGTGAAAAAACAACTAAATGAAATTTCTCTTATTAAATAAAACTAATTGACATCAAAACCAATTATTTTGGTGGTTAAAATTAGTGTCAACAAATATTTTTTTCTCTTTACCACTAAAATATAGTAATTATCTCTCTTCTCTCTCATATTAAGGGTTGAAAAATAAAAAAAATAAAGTTTTGTATCAAAGTGAACAATCAAGACAACTTTGAAACTACCACCTATGTTTCTTAAGTTTTTCACTTTATTTTTTTGTCTTTTAATTTGATAAATTTTTTAAAATTAGAAGAAAAAGGTTCGATAATTAAATTAAAACACACACACCATGGATTCCTGTATAAAACATTCATGTTTTTATATATTTTATAATAATGATTATTTTTTTAAAATATTATTTATTTAGAAATAAATTAAAATAATATATATATTATTATTTTATTTTATTTTTAACATTAATATATTAAAAAGTAAAAATAAAACATTAAAAAAATTAATTTTTTAAAAAATCTCAAAATTTCATGAAACTCTGGTTACCCCCAGACCAGCCATAAAGGGA
>NW_011499929.1:457450-462729 GCF_000495115.2 Populus euphratica
GGGTAGTGAGGTGGTAGCCACACCTGCCCCATGAATATTTATTAAACTGAAGCATAAACGAAAAGGATAATTTTGTTATTTCTGAAGCATTCTCAAGATACGGACAAAAAACAACTGATAAACCCCATCTACCATTACAAAATAACATAGAAAGAAATCTTATTATAAATAACTAAAAAGGAGCATTTAGAACTTTAGATGGACTACTATTGAGTGCCGAGGTTTGTGAGTGTTGTTGAGCTGCAAGATCTAAAAAGTGGAAATACAAATTAAAGAATAAAGACTGGAAGCAAGCATGGGGCGCCTACTAGGATTACTGGGTTTAGGTTAGAATATTAAGCCTTTTCTTTTCATTTATAACACTTTTTCTTTTAACATGAACTAGTTCAGTTCAGTTTGGGTTTACCGATTTCAACAATACAAAACCAAAATCAAACCAAACCAAAATTTTTTTAAAAAAATTCTAATCGGTTTAATCAATTTTTTTCTTGGTTTGGTTTTTTGATTAATTTTTTTCAGTTTTCTTGATTTAATCGGTTTATCAGTTTTTTTGCTCACTCATAGTCTATTGGACACATGCTTTTTTCAGTTTTTAATTGTTCATGTCCACTGTAAATATGAATTAACTTTGGATGAGACAAAAAAGAAGCTTTGTATTTTGAAGTATTTTTGTAATTTCACATGAGTA
This sequence comes from Populus euphratica, assembly GCF_000495115.2. Lineage (NCBI taxonomy): Eukaryota > Viridiplantae > Streptophyta > Magnoliopsida > Malpighiales > Salicaceae > Populus > Populus euphratica. The sequence goes on from NW_011499929.1 coordinate 458,139, forward strand.
TTTTGTGTAATTAACAAGGTCATGGGAGAGTTTTGTTACTTTCACATTGACTTTTAAATAGTTAAATATAAAAATTATGGGTGTGTGTTAAACACGCACTAGTGTGTGAATGGTGTCTATACTATTCAAGTAGCACGTGTAACACCCCTAGTGATGAAATTTGACCTTCCACCGTCTTCCTAGATGCGAAATCGTGTCCGTTTCCATTATAATTGACACATGGTAGAGGATTGTGGTCGGATTGTCACCAATGGTCTTTTTTATTTTTTTCTTCTTCTTTTCTCTATCCTAACAATTAAAGTACATCATTATCCTTTTTATTTTTTGTTTGTCAATTTCAGTCCCCATTCTTCTCATTTCTTATTTCATTTTTATTTTTTTTATAGAAGTTTTTTTGTTTTGCAATTTAGTCTTTTAATTACACTTACTCATATATGTTATTTTTAGTTTAAGTCCTCATTCTTTTAATTTATGATTTGTTCTTATTTCTTTATATATTTAATTTCTTGCTTCATTTTTACTCCTTTTACATATTTTTTTTTCAAATCTAGTCCTTCAATTATAATTTATCATTTGTTTTGTTTCTAATTTTAGTTTGTATTCTTTTAATTTTGTTATTTTCTTCTTATTCCTTTTATAAAAGTTTTTTTGTTCAATTTAGTCTTTCAATTATAATTTTCTCAAATGTTTTTTCTTCATTTTAGTCTTTATTTTTATTTTTTTTTCCTTAACTCTTTTGTTGAAGCTTTTTTTGCTTTTAATTTCATCATTCAATCAAAGTTTATATATATATAGTTTAACCCACGTCCTTTTGATTGTTTTTTTTAAAAGCTATTTTTCAATTTAATTAAACCCTTCAACTGAGAAATTTTATTTGTCCTCTAATTAAATTTTTTTGTTCACCCTTCATTTTTTTAGATCTTTTAGTGTAATTTAATTTTTTTTTATCTAATTTAATTTTTTAACATTTGATTTGTTGGGGATTCAAATTAAAGAGATCTTATTGTTCTGCATTATCTTTTTAATATTAGTTTTGCAATTATCTTCAATTTCTTTTATTTGAACTTATTACAATCTCATGACTTAAATCATGGGTTTTACATGTTATTTTTTAAATTATTTTTTTGAGAATTTTTTTGTTTATGTGTGATTTTTCAAGATAATATTCTAATTTATCTGTAATTGTTTTGGGTTTTATACAAATGAACTTTATTTCCTAAAATTAAAAAAATCATTTTTAAATAATTTATTGATTTGTCGGGCCTTGCATAAAAATTTTTAGGTCATAGGTTTATTCAATCATTTTTATTTTTGTTTATTTTTTAAGTGATGTGTTTTTTAGGATGTGAATTTATCTTTAATTGACTTAAATAAGCAAGTTCAGTAAACGCAATCAGTTGAATGTCTCATTTTGTTTGATTAAATATCTTAATCTAAATTTATCTTTATTTTTTTTTAGTTTCTCTTTTGGTTATTGTTAATGGTTCTTTTCTATTTATTTATATAAATGGTTATTGATTTATTTAGTTAGATGCTTCCGTAGGCCTTTTGATTTAGACTTTAAATTTTTTTTTATAAAAAAACACATTGAAGCAGCTTACAAACCCACTACTTTTTTTGAAAAAAACATATAATTTGTGGTGAAGCATAGGTTAATTTTTGCATTTAATACTTGGAAATTTAATTTTTACATTCGAAAGTAAAATATTTTTAGAAAATGCATAATTATTTATTACTCTGAAACAAATCTCGTATTTTTAGAAAATGCAAAATTAAATACAATAAATCTTTGAACACCATCAATAAATTATTTCAAATAATAACCATTTATAGCTTATTGATAAATCTATTATTAGATTATCAATATTACATGATAAATCTTAAATTAATAAACATATTTAAATTAACTATTTATCAATTTTTTAATTAGCTTTTTAGTAGTTAATTAATTTTTTGAGAAAAGTTTCATAAAAATCAGGAAGTGATAATAACACTTATTTTCTAAAATTAATATTTCATTATAATTAATTAAAATCATATTTCATACAACAAATAATAATTATTTATTACTCTGAAACAAATCTCACTAAAATTTTTTATCACCCTAATTAATCATTAAAAATAACACATCCTCTTAAAAAAAAAATGAAATCTAATACTATGCAATCACAAATCTAATAATTCGTAATTGAACATTTTACAACATTAAATAGCATAGCGTTGCCAAAGCATTGTGATAATTAAATTATGCTTTTGTCCTTTGAAGAAAACATGGGATGCCTTGTTTTGGAAGATAATTTGGTCATTTTCAATGGTTCATTGGCCTTCAAAGGATTGTTAGAGAATACTTTCGTTTTTTAGTGCAGTAAAATTTACCTTTAAAATCATAAAATATAGATATGTTTACATAGAATATTTTTGTCATTTTCTCTTTTTTTCCCCATAAAATTCAAATAACTCTTTTGTTATTAGAATAAAAAATAAATAAATGCTTGAGTTCATGGATGCTTCTGGCTTTTTACATTGGTTTTTTTATTCTAGAATCATGAAGGATATTTAGACCTTTTGAGCTTAATAATTATATTCTTAATCAAAAAGTTGCAAGTGTGTTTTTTGCATATATCTACATGTGGGAGTCTCTCGTGCTTTTTGGGTAGTGTATGCAGCGCTTTTTGATGGTCAAATCTACTATTTTGCTATATCAATAGAAACATCACCTCGCTTTTTTCCTCCTAGTGTGACATGCGGTTTTAGTTGATGAACGATTTGTCAGCGATGATTATTTCTTTTGTTTTCTTCTTCTTCTTTTTCTCTTTCCTTCTGAAAAAGTGCATGTCTATCCTCTTTTTTTTTTTATTTCTCAATTCATATCTGCATGTGGGAGGCCCTCGTGTTTTTTGGATAGTGTATGCAGCGCTTTTTGATGGTTAAATCTACTATTTTGCTATATCATTAGAAACATCGCCTCGCTTTTTTCCTCCTAGTGTGACATGCGATTTTAGTTGATGAATGATTTGTTAGCGATGATTATTTCTTTTGTTTTCTTCTTTTTTTTCTCTTTCCTTCTGAAAAAGTGCATGTCTATCCTCTTTTTTTTTTTATTTCTCAATTTCAGTTCTTATATTTTTAATTGTTTATTGTTTTCATTGGCCCTTTTAGAATAGTTTTTAATGTTTTAAATTTAGTTCTTAAATCACAATTTATTATATTTTTTTTCAATTCATCGGTCCTTATTCTTTTTTTTTTTCTTCTGATTTTTTGCCTTGGTTCTTTTGTCAAATTTCATTCTTCAATTAAAGTTTATGATGTTTTATTTTTTTCAATTTAGCCCTCATCTTTTCATTTTTTTTCCTTTTGTTAAAGTTTTTTTTTCAATTTAACCATCCAATTTAAATATTTTTTATGTTGTGTAATTTATTTTTTATTTTGATTTTCACCCTCATTCTTTTAATTATACTTTTTTATGCGATTGATTTTTTACTTTGTTTCATCATTCGATATTTGAGTTGTTAGGGATTAGGCTTCACGATTTTGTTATGCTTTTAATCTAATAACATGAGTCACAAATTTTAAAAGTTGATATGATATAGCTTGGGTGCAAACCAACTCCAACAGAGTTATACTCGAAAACCCATATATACAGGGATGATAGATAAAAAAAAAAGGTGTAATAGTCCATGGATAACAAAGTTGAGGTGTTTATTGTACGTTAACTTTTAAACCTTCCGTCCATTGTCTAAACTAATGTTTTTTTGCCCATATTTTTGACTTGTTTTTTCTTTTTTTTTTTTGTCTAAGAACAACATAACATCAGCATGTGTGCCAAACACTTGGAGAACCCTTAAACCCATCCTAGAATACAATTCAGGATTCTAGTTGGAGGTTAGAGCAACTAATGGATTAGGGATGATAGATAAAAAAAGAAGAAGGTGTAATAGTCCATGGATAACAAAGTTGAGGTGTTTATTGTACGTTAACTTTTAAACCTTCCGTCCATTGTCTAAACTAATGTTTTTTTGCCCATATCTTTGACTTGTTTTTTTTTTTTCGTCTAAGAACAACATAACATCAGCATGTGTGCCAAACACATGAAGAACCCTTAAACCCATCCTAGAATACAATTCAGGATTCTAGTTGGAGGTTAGAGCAACTAATGGATCCGATAGAAATCAGGTTTGTGGTATCTCTATAACTACAACTCAAGATATGAAGTCAGACTATATTGTCTCGATCGCAGGCACCCCACAATCTAAAATGAGTTAGCCATCATAAGTCATTAAGGAGTTGGTTAAACAATGAATTGGTGTTATGAGAGCCAAAATGAAGACAAAGTATGAAGAACAAAAAAGGCAACAAAAGGAGAAGATGATTGTATACATGTTGATGTAACCATATTATTCGATAGTTTCACCCATATTTACCTAATGTTTTGTCCATGTTTTATATGTAAAATGCCTTGATATTCTTTGTTTTATGTTTTGAAAGCACTTTTGGATGAAAAATGTAAAAAGGAGTAAATTGGAGATAATTGGCAGATTTGACGTTCAGTGGATGTTTTGTGTAGAGCGTGAGTTCTACAGATCAAAATGAA
>NW_011499929.1:463736-465861 GCF_000495115.2 Populus euphratica
TAAATCTTCCTTGTGGGATTGACCCCTTGCTTACTCTATACTATCTTGTGTGTTGTGTTTTAAGTTAGGGTAATTAATTTATGCGACCACGATATCGCAACACATGTCCAATCATTATCTTTCCCTTTACGAACCTCCACAAGATTTTTACCCCTCTCCATCTATAACCTCTTCTTAATGTTCATAAGCATTTTTAATTGACTTTTACAATTAAATTAATATTTAGAAATTTAATTTTTTACCCTTGGTACATATTAAATGTATTATTCAAGTTATTTTTATTTTTTTCATATAACGTTCTTTGATGTTGTTTAATGTCAAATTGTTTTAATATCATTAAAACATATTATTTACACTACCAATGGACATAAAAACTTTGTTGGTTGTTCTATCAGTAAAACGTGTTAATTTTCCTTGGAGAATTACAAAGAGTTGTTGAGTGTTTTGATATATATTGATGAAATCATCGGCAAAATATGATTGTTGGTGATTATGTCAAGTATCCATTAGAAAGATGAGATGTATTACCAATAGTTTATTTATCGAAAATATGTTAACAATATTTTACCTACTAATATATTGAAAAAAATTGGTTGTTATGTATTTTTATAACTGATAATAGTATTTGTTAACCTAACCGTCAGTGATTAAGTCAATAATAAAAATATTGTCAGATCTTAAATTACCAACACGACTCTAGCCAATGATATTATTCCAAAGGTAAATTCATCAAATATATTCTTACTGACGAATGAAAAGCTTTTTCAACAACGGAATATTCTACTTATGTTATTTATTTTTCTAGTGGTGTATAAATATAAAAGTAAAACTATATGAAATTCAACTTCTTTTTCCATCTTTCATTACAAAACAAAAATGATATATATATATATATATATATATATATATATATATAATGCTTATAAGTATCTTTTTCTTTGTCCTTATTTTCCTCCACATCCTTAGAGAATAATTACGTAAAAAACTAAATAACATGAGTGTTTTATTGAGAAAATATGTTTTGAGCTACAATAAAATTATTTTTTGTGCCTTTTAATCCAAGAAAATTAGGGGTGTTGATTTTTTTTCTTTTTTTCTTCCTTTTTTGCATAATAAAACTATTGATCCAAGAAAATTAGGCCTCTTGGATGGGGTGTTGATTTTTTTTCTTTCTTTCTTCCTTTTTTGCATAATAAAACTATTATTTTTTGCCCTTAAAGCCAACAAAATATAAAACTATTAACCAATGTTTTTTATATATATATACTTTGCATAAGTTTCTTAGCAGTAAAAATATATATTTAACCCTAAAGTCAAAAAAAATTATACCGTTGGATATGAGTATTTTAGGGTTCTCAAATTTTAATATAAAGTATAATTACATCTTGAAGATACAAAACATAAGCATTGTATTGAAGAGTATTTTTATATTTTTATATGAGTACTTTGTATAATTGATGGAGTCATATGGGTATTTTTATGTTTTTATATATTTTTTAATTTTTTAATATTTAAAGTTACTAAAACGTATTCGATACATATTTGTACATTATAATGATATTAAATGATTAGACAAATTTCATGTAAATACATCTTAGTTAAAAATATGAATTTTCAATTTGTTTAATTAAAAACAAGAAATGTCGATTCTCTCTTCAAAGACTAGTAAATATTTTATACTTTTATCAATTCACAAGCTTATGAATCTGTTTTATATTATTATTATTTTTATTATTATCATGTCTTTATCATAGAATCCCTTGAGATTTGTTAATGCATTACAACTTTATTATTGTGTGTTCAATTTGGTAGTTAAGTTTTTATCCTGTCCAAAAAATTCAATATCTTATTATGAATGGTTTATTTTCAATTTTATATATATATTATTTATTTATTTATTTCTTGTTGACACGACTAAAAGATTGATGTTTTCTCCCAAGTGTAGGAGTGTCGATTTAAATGAATAAAATTTAAGTTAAATATATTTTTTAATTTTTTAATTTGATAATTATAAATATGCTTAAAAAAATGATATTTTATTATTTCTTTTACTATTGTTTGAGGTTCAGTTACCTTGTGGACTCCTTAGTTAAATATGATCTCATTTCTTGGTTTTTTTTTTTTT